>NC_056731.1:942396222-942696222 GCF_019279795.1 Protopterus annectens | reverse complement strand
AAAGTCTACAACTTGCTTAGCAGATTAATCACCCAAATTATTTCCCTTTGAAACAGCATATATACCTTTTGATGGGCATTACATTTAACTAGTGCTAATTGTTTAGGTAACAAAAGAGAATTCAAGAGAGCATTCACAAAAAATAATTTTTAATCCGAGTTTCCTGCTGACATTAAAAATCCTCTCTGTTTCCAAATTTGCCAAAATCATGTACTACACCACAAGCATAGCGACTTTCAGTGTAGACATTGGCTAACTCACAAGCCCTCTGGAGAGCCACTAACTCAGCTACCTGGGCAGAATGTATGCCCTCTATTCTTTGTTGAAGCAAAACATCATTGTTGGTGCAGACAGATATTTCTGTGACCAGATTTCTAGTTTGTTCTCTTTCACAGGACCCATCCACAAATAGGTCCAGTTCAGCATTGGGTATAGGAGTGTCCTTTTATTCATTCCTAGAAGAAAGCAGATAATTAGTCACATACACCCTCATGCTCTTCATCATCCTCAATAGTAGGTGGCAAAGATGCAGGATTTAGAACAGGACAGCATACGAGAGAAATCGATGGATCAGAGAGAAGAGTTTGTCCTATATGGACTGACTAAAAAAATTCCAGCCATTCTCTCTCTCATATCGTCTGCTTAGAGCCGATCTCTGCTTGACTTACAAAGCCATGTTTGACCCAGCTCTGTTAGAAATGGAACTTTAGGGAGAGATTTAGATAGATTCAATTTTATTTTTACTTGTTCTGCCGATTTTAATTACCTACTTCATTAGCATGTTTAGCCAATAAGTTAGCAGGTACCTGCTGCAGCAATTTTTCAGCTGTCTGTTTGCCTTCATCAGGCTGTTCATCAGCTTCTAATAATACTTCCTCCTCTGATTCTGCTGGAACATCCAAATATCCCCTTCTGGTGTACAGTAAATAGTATAACCCTGCACCTGTCACCCCTGGGATTCCGGATACTGGCTTCCCCTTTAGTGCCTTTTTTAGGCAGAGTTCAAATAACAAATTCACCACCATGACAGGAAAAGGCAAGCAAAAACTGAGGGTAATGCTACTCAGTGCTAGAGGTCTAAATCTCAAAATGCACTCACTCGAGGCACTCCTTAAAATGGAGAACATCGATATCTGTGCAGTGACTGAGGCCTGGTTCAAGGCTCCAGAGAGCACCCCTGCACTACCAGGCTATAACTCATACCACACTTTTTGGCCATGTAATCTGGACTGAAACACCAAAGGCGGAGGTGTGTCAATATTCATTAAGAATATCCACACCTCCAGGCTAGTTGCTCAGCATAATGCATCCAAGGTTATCCAAGTGCAACTAACTCTGGGCAAAACTACAGTCCAAATTGTAGCTTGCTACAGATCCCCCACCATGCCCAGGATTCCTACTCCTCTTTTCTTGATGTACTGGAAAATATTAGGGTTCAACCAAACACCCTAATAATGGGTGACTTCAACTACCCCCACCATTAACTGGGAAAACTACTCGTGTACCAACTCCTTAGCTCAACGCTTTCTGGAATTCATAAACTCCATTGCCCTAGATCAACTTATCCACACCCCCACCAGGGGCAACAATATCCTAGTCCTAGTCATTACCACCATGAATGACTGGTGTTTCACACCTGAAGTCAACTCCTCGTTGGTCTGATCCAACCATACGCTAATCACCCTTGATATCCACATCCTGCCCCCACCCCCCATTAAGGAAACCACAGTAAAACATTTCTCCAAAGCCAACTTCATGCTTCTTAAGACAGAAGTGGTGAACTTCATGACACCCATGCAGATGGACAATACAGTTACAACTGCTGTATCCTACACAAATGCACTCTATAAGCACTTACACGAGTGCATGGATCATGCTATCCCAAACAGAACCAAGATGCTATCCTCCAAAAAAAGGAAGCCAATCTGGTGGTCCCCTGCCATAAAATAACTGTACAACAGAAGGAAGAAACTTGCAAAAGAGAGTAAAATCCCATTAGTGGAGGAGCTCCCTGGTCAGCCTCAATAAGAAGCTGAGATCCCTTATAAGATACTCCAAAGCTAGCTACAAAAACAAAATAACCACTAATTCCAAGAGCAACCACAAAGCATTCTATAGCTATGTTAAGAATCTCGATGGCAACACCCAGATCTGCTCTGAGCTACAGCACAAAGGCACAAAAATTACAGAACCAACTGATATTGCCAACATCCTGGCAGATAGGTTCAGTGCTAACTTTACCCCCCCATCCCCTAAAGGGCCCATATCTATACAGGAAGAATGCAGAGTCCCTGTAATCACAACTACGCAGGTAAAAGCTGCACTCTCTAAAGCCAAAAACACAGCATGCATGGGACTGGACAACATCCCAGGCTGTGTTTTACATGAACTTCAGAATGAACTGGCTCCCCACTTAAGCACCATGTTCAATAATAGCCTCGCACCAGGCTTTGTGCCCACTGAATGGTGCACAGCAACAGTTATCTCACTCCACAAAGGGGGAGCCACCACTGATCCCGGGAACTATCGACCTATTAGCCTGACGAGCCTGCTCTGCTAGGCCATGGAATGTATCATCATGGAACTCATAAACAAAGACATTGGTAACCTCCAAACTCTGGATCCCATCCAGTTTGGGTTTGTGAAAGACAGATCATGCCTCCTGAACCTGATCGACTTCTTTGAGGCAGTCACCAAAGCCGTAGATGAGGGTAAGGTGGTTCAGACAGCCTATCCTGACTTCACCAAGGCTTTCGTTACCATCCCCCATTCTGGAATTATAGCTAAACTCACTAAACTAGGTATAAATCCTTACATCACAAGATGGGTTGCCAACTGTCTCACTGACAGAACCCACACTGTAAAAGTTGCAGACTCCAAATCTGACCACAAAGCAGTGACAAGTGGAGTACCACAGGGTTCCGTCCTGGGACCTCTCCTGTTTGATATCTACTTCTCTGAAGTACAGGCTAACACAGAAGGCCTCTGGCTAATGAAGTTTGCAGATGACTGCAAACTAGGAGCCATAGTCAAGTCCCCAAATGATGTGGACATCCTACAGAAGGGCCTCACTGAGACAGATGCCTGGTGTCAGAGCCATGGCTTCAAGCTCAATGCCAAAAAGTGCAGTGTCATCCCCTTTGAAAAAAACTCTGTACCCATGAACTACCACATAGACAGCAATCTACTTAACACCAAATGCGTGATAAGAGACCTTGGGACACAGGTGGACAGTAGTCTCTCCTTTGATAGTCACATCACCACAGTAGTCAGGAAGTCCTTCTACGTGGCACACCTCATCATAAAAGGGTTCTCATCCAGGAAAAAAGAGGTCATTGTTCCCCTCTACTCGACACTCATTAGACCCATTATAGAGTACAATGCCCCTTTTGGAATGTACCTCACAGGACATCTGCAGCAGCTGGAAAGGCCACAGAAGTACCTCACAAAGATGATTACTGGCCTCAAACAAATGCCCTACACTGACTGCCTCAAAAAACTCCAGCTTTACTCCGTAGCATATCGTCTACTCTGAGATGATCTCTGCCTAACATATAAAGCTATGTCAAACCCAGAGCTGTTGGACATGCTACACCTAAAGAAATCCCAATCCCTCCAAGCTACACGCTCTAGGGACCTAAACCTTGTCACCACAATAAACAGGACATGCTGGAGGGATAGATTCCTGTCCCAGAGACTTCCCATACTCTGGAACAGGCTACCCATCTATGTCAAGCAAAGTTCTTCACTAGCATTCTTCAAGAAAAATCTTGATGAGTGGATGGGAAATAGGAAATACACCCCGAGGATCACTTCTGTGTCTCTGCTCGATAGTGGCACAGGAAAATAACTTTCTTGAGTGGCGTAAGCCAGAGAACCTTGTTGGCAAGGTTTATGTAGGCCCTTGGGCCAATAGCCTAGTACCTACCTATGAACCTATAACCCAGTTTACATAACAGGTCTCTACCTAGCAAATTTACCAGTGCAGTAGTACTCAAATGGTCGTAAAGAAATGGGTATAGGTTCTGAAACAGGATATCTAACAGTAGCATTTGTTACTCCAACTGCCTTTACTTTGTGTTCTGATACTGGTATCTGACTATCTGAGGTACCTTTTAATAGAGACCTAGTGGCTCATGTCTACATTGTCTTTGAATTTATTTCTACCTTAACACAGGGTCCATTTTGATCTGTTGGCAGCAGAGGATAAAGATTTATTTTTGTTTTATTACTTTGGCATAGTACGGTGATTCCTGACTCCTTCCAGTTTGAGGAGGTGGTGGAGGGAATGCAGCATTGTTATAATTTGGCTGCTATTCAGTCCAAGTATCTTGGACTCTCTGCACTCACTTGTGTGGGCATTCTCCTCTCCAGTGTCCTGTGTCACCACAATTGAAGCAGGATCCATCAGATGAGGCAGGAGGGGCACTTCCAGCTCATTGTTGCCAACCAGCTGTACCTTGTTTCCCTCAACCAGAACTCTTACTGAATCCTCCAGCAATTCCTCTTCCCCTGCTTCATTCCCTTGGGGATTGTAACTGTCTTATTTGTAAAGTTAACAGTTATCCTTTCTCAGTTTTTCCTGATACTCAGTACAGTGATTTGCAGCACTTAGTAAGGACCCCAAGTCCTTTCCCTGCCAGTCTGTAAGAACGTGCTTTATTTGATTTTGTACAAGGGCTTGCAGACCATGCACGAAAGCAGCTGCAATAGCTGGCTTGGGTTGTTCTTTTGGATCTGGTATTCCTGAATGTCTAGCAAACACTGCTTTAAGACGACTCGAATAATCTGTAGAGGCCTCTCCTTTATTTTGCTTATATGCTTGTATCTTAGACCAGTCTGTACTAACTTGACACACTTCTGTAATTTTATTTAACAATGCTGTCCTTTTGTCTATTATTGCATTCCCTGTGAGAGTAATATTTGTTATTTTATCCTTTTCAAGTAACTGTTTTCTTATTTCATCTGTAGAAACTGATTTAAATCTGTCAAGGTAGGGTTATAACATTCTATTATAGTTTTTAAATTCCTCATTAAACCTTAACAGATCTTCTCTAATATTTGGAGAACTTTTGGACATAGTATGCAAATCAGCAGGGGTCCAAGAGTGATGAACAAGCTCTCTATTCTTAGTCCCCAATATTTCTCTAAGAGGTGCCAATAGATCTTCTCCAGAGGAACAAGCTCTTGTCCTACCCTGTTGTCTGAGCATGTGGTGGCTATAGGTGTATCAAATACTAGTGCTCTAGTTGGAGAGGTAGATGCTTTTTGGAAATGAGAAGAAGATGAAGAAACCTCCCCAACTGCAGATACCTGTTTTGAAGATGATGGTCAAACAGGGGAACTAGGTTGAGATGTAACATTACCACACTGATCTGGTGTCCATTGGACAGTTGTCCGAAATGCAGGGGTCTGAGAAACAGCAGAATCTTGTACAGGAGCCACTCATACCAGTACATATGAGGGTGGGAGTGCAGTAGCTACTGGAGGAGTATCATCCTCTTCTGACATTTCTGCTTTTTGGTCATTCCCAGTTTCTCCCAAAACTGCCAAGACAGGATAAAGAGATCCATTTTTTACTGGTCTGTACTGCATTCTTAGCTTCTTTCACCTGTTGTAGCAACTTCTTATTAGTATTCTGTAATACTGATTCCTCCCCCCTTTTAAGACTTCCAGTATAGCAAGAATAAAATACTGCCCATTGTTCCCCACTTACCTTGTTTTTGTCTTCTTCCAAAATATCCTTCAAATTCTCTAATTTATTCTTATAAGTTACATTTATTGGAAATACTTCACCAGGGCAATTTTCAGTAAGCTGAAACCACTCATTCAAATACTTACAACTTTCCTTTCAATAATTATGATATGTAAAATATGTAGGTGTTCCCTTTACAGGGATTCGATCCTGCCTGTTTAACTTTGTTCTCATTTTCCCTATTAAGACTTACTTTGTAGAGCCTGGATCCTGGTAATTCAAAAAAGAAAAATGATTACATCAATACACACACCATTCAGGGAGGAAAGGGTAGGGATTCTGTTGTGCAATGACAGAGGAAAGGTTTTGATCAGCCTTTTCCTACAGCACCCCTTGCTTTCGTCCCATCATGAGCGCAGAATTTAGACTTTCAGCACTGAGAGCGGGATAATGGTGTGGATAGGTACTGTATCCAGAACTGACCACTCTTTTGCAATCCCGGACGGTACTTTCACAGAGTCACACCTACGTCCCAACATGCTATGGGCTCATAACCTTTATTACCAGCACACCCCCACCTATATCCACACACACCTATGTCCCAGCATGCTATAGGCTCATGAACTTGATTTAATTTTAACCTCCTTTTCTGTCTATCTCTCTCTTTCCTTCTTTTCACTCATACATTAAACATTACAAAACATCTCTCATACATCTTACCTTTTAGTCTTCAGGGTACCACCCTTGACACAAGGCACATCTTTCTGTTAATTTTCTCTTTTGTTGTATGTGCATACAGATTAATAAAATTTTCCTTATTTCCTGTGGGGTCCTCCCACAATTACTTTACATATACCTAACAAACTCAATCATGCAACAAAAGAGTTATTCACTCGTTCCACTTTTTTAATTGCAATTATCTAACAGAGAAAAAACATTTTCCACAAATCTATTTTCCCCATATTTAGTCTAGTATGTTTGCACAGCCTAAATAGTTAAATATCTGAATCTCTGACTATCCCATACAAAGCAGCATGGAATTCACAGAAGAACTTTCTGTGCTGCGCCCTTGTAATTTATTCCACACTGCCCTGCACCAATACGAAAGTTCAGAATCCAAGTCTTAAAGCATCAAATGTTAAAGTTCACAAATAAATAAAGAATTGAACCTTTTAGTCGTGAGTCAGTAATAACGCTTCAAGATGTGCAAAGTACTTGTTTATTCCATAAACAAGACTGGGAGACTGCCTACTTGAATTTTCAGATCAGTCTTCAAGAATAAAGGAAACCTTCAATTTTTATACTTTTTTCTTATCAATTTCATGCATGCAGAAATCTGACGTTACATAGCTTTTAACAAATAATATATTTTTTTAAAAATAATTGATAAATATGCCTGTTTAAAACATAGACCACCTATGCTTAACATTTATTGGTCTGCAACTTTGTAACTTTCGGTACCAGTACACACTATTTCACAGACATCCTGGTAAAGACTTATCCCCCAGCCTGAGAAGGCCAGTGTAATGTTAATTAATCTGGTTCCCATGGGTACCTGACACAATTCACTACTTTTCAAACACATAGTATAACATTTCTTAACTCCTTCAGCACTTACTTTGCCTTTAGCTATCTGTCAGTACAAACAGGTAAAATACAATTGTAAGATACTTGAAATATAAAGCTACTACTTATATAAAACTACATCTTGCATAATTATGCATCTATTTTTCATTTGACAGAAAATAGTATAAACATTTTATTTGACTCATTTGTGAGAAACTACAGCTAATAAAAGTTAGACCCTTGCCATACACTGCTCATCTCGGAAACATTTTGGTAAAGAGTGAAATGCGGAAGAAAATAAACAATAAATATTAATGATATTTTACCAGGCTGTGACATAAAACAAAGAAAATAGAGATGAACAAAGTGATTTCGAGTCTCAAAAAGAATGCCAAAAATAATCCCAGGGACTATGTTTGCTAAACTGTCTCATGAGTGTATATTATGCAGAAAGTCAGAAGTGATTGTTATCAAGAGAGTAGCTTTTATTCATTTTTATATAATCTCTGATTTGCCATTTAAAGCAACTGAATGTTTTGAAATCAAAAATACTTTTTATTGCAAGAAAGAGTAGTGAAAAAATATTTCTCATTTAAGACAGACCATGTAGATTAGAGGAAAATAAGCAGACTGTACGTCAAATGAATCAGTCCTCATTTTGGTAAAAACAGGGTAGATCCAGAATAGTGATTTGCAGATAAATATGTTTCTGAAGGGTACATTGACACACCATTAGGTTCTGTCAATCCTGTAAGTACACTGAGATAGGTTCAAAGGTAGGCTGGCTTGTAGCCTTTTGAAGTACTTATACTGTCAGTGGGAACACAAACAAATGATCAGATGGACTACAAGCTGAGGATGTAAGCCTGTTCTATGCCATAGTGAGATTAGCATGCAAATAGTTGTGTTAAAGTAGTAATTCCCCTCAAAACACTGCAGTTGACTGGCTCAATATATGTGCCAGGAAAGACTGTAGAATGGCATTTAAAAACAAATTTAAGTAGCTAAAAAATACTAGCTGTAGTACAGCCTTCAAAAGTGACAAATATGTGATATGATTTTCCTGCTAATTCCTGAGCATATTCATTATTTTGTAGTGAAAATATGACATAGTTGTTTATAGGAGAAGCACTCAGGTTTTCTGTGTGGGTGTTTAGCTATAGCATTATATAGTTAGTCATATGTACAGCTTTCTTACCCTCATTCATTTGCAATCAGAGCACCATGTGTAAACTTTTCATTACTTTATTTTTTTATATCTCCCTCTTATCTGCCAATTATCAGTCTGATGACCATTTGGGCCATGCATTCCTGTTTGGGCACAGGCTTAACCAGCCTTTTGTGACCCCAGTGAGGCAAGAGTCAGTCATGGACATCATCTGTGCCATCAGGGGTTCCCCAGCCCCAGGAGCTCCTAACCCCCAGCAGCAGCTCTAAGGTCATTCTGAGGGTGGAGCACACAAGCTTCTCTGCATGACCCTATTTTAATCTACTGTTCTATGCAGAACAGCATGCCCTTCTGGCTTGGACTCCACAAGATGGTTCATAGGTTCATAGGTTCATACTAGGCTATCTGCCCGAGGGCATTTACAAGCCTAGCCCATCGTTTTGTGGCTTACGCCACCCCTTTAGTATGGGGAACTATACCCATTATTTTGCAGTGCCTCTGTCGAGCAGTGACACTGAGGTAATCCCTGGGGTATATCTGCGATCTCCCATCCATTGGTCAAGATTTCTCTTGAACAAGGCCAGCGAGGTGCTCTGCCTCACATATACCGGGATTTTGTTCCACAGCATAGGGAGTCTTTGGGTGATGAATCTATCCCTCCAGCACGTCCTATTAATAGCCGTGTCGAGGTTTAAGTCTCCCGCCCTTGTGGTTCTGATGGATCTAGATTTTTTGAGGTGAAGCATATTCATCAAATCTGGGTTTGACATGGCCTTGTATGTTAGGCAAAGGTCACCTCTGAGCAAGCGGTGCGACTGAATAGAGCTGGAGTTCTTTCAGTCAGGCAGCATAGGACAGATTTTGAGACCCTTTATCCTTTTGGTGAGGAACTTTGTGGCCTCTCCAGCTGCTGCAAGTGTCGGGTCAGATACATTCCGAATGGGGCATTGTACTCAATCATTGGTCTGATGAGTGATGAGTAGAGGGAGACAATGACCTCCCTTGATCTAGATGAGAATCCCTTCATGATAAGGTGGGCAATGTAGAAGGTCTTCCTAACTACTTTAGCTACATGGGTGTCGAATGACAGACTACTATCAACCTGGGTCCCCAGGTCCCTGATAACTTCTTCTGTGCTCAGTGGATTGCCACCTATTTGGTAGCTAGGGGTAACCTTGTTTTTCCCGAAGGGTATGACTATGCATTATTTGGCATTTAACTTTAGGCCATGGCTCTGGCACCAGTTATCTGTTTCTGCGAGACCCTTCTGTAGGATATCTGTGTCAGATGTGTTTTCTACTATGGCGCCCAGTTTGCAGTCATCTGCAAACTTTGTCAGCCATAACCCTCCTGTGTTTGCTTGTACTTGGGAGAAGTAGATGCCAAACAAGAGTGGGCCCAGGACTGAGCCCTGTGGGACACCACTTGTGACAGGCTTTGAGTCTGACATGGCGCCAGCAACTCTGACCCTGTGGGTTCTGTCACTCAGCCAGTTTGCAACCCATCTTGTGATGTATGGGTTAATATTTAAGCTGATGAGTTTTTCAATGATACCCGAGTGGGGTATTGTATCGAAGGCCTTCGCCAGATCGAGGTAGGCTGTATGGACTGCCTTTCCCTCATCAATGGCTTTGGTGACTGTTTCGAAAAAGTCAACCAAGTTTAAAAGGCATGATCTGCCTTTGACAAAGCCAAACTGGGTTGGATCCAAAGTCTGCAAATTCCCTATGTCTTTATTTATGAGGTCCATTATGATCCTCTCCATGGCTTTGCAGATAAGGCTTGTCAAGCTAATGGGCGGTAATTTCCAGGGTCGGTGGAGGCACCGCCTTTGTGAAGTGGGACCACAGTTGCAGTGCGCCACTCCCTGGGTACGTATCCAGAGGTAAGACTTTGATTAAACAGCTGTCCTAGCTGTGGGTTTAATTCCTTATTGAGTTCGTGGAGCACACAGCCGGGGACACCATCAGGTCCCATGGATGCTGTGTTTTTTGCTTTGGAGAGAGCAGTTCTCACTTGGGCGTTGGAGATGTTTGGGGGGCTGCAATCATTTGGTATAGATATCTCTCCTTTTGGGGGGGGGGTTTGCACTGAACCTGTCAGCCAGTATGTTAGCAATGTCCGTAGGATCAGTAATCTTCACATCATTCTGAACTAGTTCTGAGCATATCTGGGAGTTTCCTCCCAGGTTTCTAACATAGCTAAAGAAGGCCTTATGATTGTCTTTTGAGTCTTTAGCTATTTTTCTCTCAAAATTTGCTTTGGATGATTTTATGAGAGCTCTTAGTTTTTTACTTATAGTGATCAAGGGTGTCTTACCTTTTAAGGATTTTGCTCTATCTTGTAGTAGCTTCCTCCTTTTGTTGTAGAGTTTGTTTATGGCTGAGGTCCACCAGACTGGACGCTTGCCTTTGGTACAAAGAGTCTTTGTTTTGCTTGGGATTGCCTTATCCATGCAGTCCTGCAGGTGCTGGTAGAAGGCATTTGTAAGTGATTCAGCGGCATGTGTACTGTTTTCCGCCGGCTCGGGGTCCTTAAAGGAGACCACACTAGTCTTTAGAAGTGTGAAGTCGGCTTACGAGAAGTTCTTTACTGTGGTCTTTTTTATTTCAGGTGGGGGTGGGATGAGGACCTCCAGCGAGATTAGTTTGTGATCTGATCTCACCAGTGAGGGGTATACTTCCGGTGTTGAACATTGTGCTCCCATGTTCGTGATAATGAGGTCAAGTATGTTATCTCCTCTTGTGGGGATGGTAACTAGTTGTTCCATGGCATTTGAGTTTATGAATTCCAGGAACTTTTGGGCTAGGGTGTTTGGGCTTGAGTAGTGTTCCCAGTCTATATTAGGGTAATTGAAGTCACCTAGTATGATGGTGTTTGGTGATACATTTATCCCCTCTAGTGTTTTCAGGAAGGCCATGTGAGGTTCCTGAGTTTGTGAGGGTGGCCTGTAACATGCTACAATTTGCAGAGCAGTCTTGCCTATGGTTAATTGCACCTGGATGGTCTCCGATGCATCGTGCGTTGCAACCAGTCTTGAGGTGTGGGTGTCCTTGATGAATATGGATACCCCCCCCCCCTTTCTTGGTATTCTCCGGATTTTGGGGCTGGAACGCATGATATGAGGTAAAACCTGATAGTGCTGGGGTGCTCTCAGGAGCCTTGAACCAGGTTTCTGTCACAGCACAGACATCGATGTTCTCCATACTGAGAAGGGCCTCGAGTGCGTGCATTTTGAGATTCAGACTTCTGGCATTGAGCAGCATTACCCTTAGTTTTTTTCCTTTTTTGTGTTCTAGGGTGGTAGGTTTAGAATTTGAGCCTTGCCTAAAAAGGCACTATGGGGGTGGCAAGAGCCTTTGCCAATATCCGGAATCCCAGGGTGACAGGTGCAAGCCGTCCCTTGAAGCAGCGTGGCTTGTCCAGCATGTCATCCCAGGCAGACAGACACTGGATCCACTTTGAATGACACCAGTGTTTAAGCCAATTGTTAAAGCTGATCATCTTATCTCTGTATTGTGGCATCATTCTTGGTGAAGGTAGGATACTGCTCAAGGTCAGGGTCATACCTGCCTGGGCTACATAATCAGAGAGCTCCTCAATGTCTCTTTTCATGTAGTCCAAGGAGGTACGTCTCAAGTCGTTTACACCAGCGTGGACAATGACTGAGTCGTATTTGTACCTGCTGTTGAGAGACCTGAGTGCTTGCGTTATGTGGCGGATTCTAGCGCCCGACAGGCAGCTTACTGTGACCTTCTCCTTACTCAGTCTGGTGAGCGGGACGTCAGTGTGTCTGACTATGGAGTCACCAATGACTAGTGTGTCTGGCATTTTGTTTGGCCTTAAGGGCTGTGACTGTTTGACACTCTGACTGTGAGGTCCATGTGTTGCAGGTGATGTGTTCTGAGGTGGTGGTTGTTTGTGTGTCTGCTTTGGTGGCCTCTGCTGTTTTGGTAGATTTTTGATCAGAGCCTCCGAGTATGTCTTTGTGTGTTTATATGTATGATTTTAGGTTGTGATGGTACTATGTGAGACTGGGTCTATAGTGTGTGTGGTAACCTTCTCCTCCTGACTGGTGTTGCCAGTCCTATGTTGAGAGAGCTCAGCCTCCAGTTTGGCTGTATAGTTGCATCTCTCGCATGTATTTGTGTTTTGTGGGAGGAGGAGAGGGTTTTCTGTGTACATGAGGCAATTGTAACATTGCCTCAATATTCCCAGGTTCACCAGCTGAGCAGGAGAGGACACTAGCAACTGATCCCTCGACATGCTAGAAGGAATAGACAAAAAAAACTTTAAAGAAGATTCCGGGGGACGTGGGTGACCGAGAAATGGGGGTTTGCCTTTTTGCACCACTCAGCACTTCCAGTGGGTGTTGCCCAAGTGGCAAGCCAAGCTGTTTCCCTCCCCCCATGCTAGACAAGTCATGTGCTGCTTCACTTCTATCCTCCTTGTCCCTCACTCTGGAGCTCCTGTGCCTGTTAATTGAACACTGGATGTCTGGGTCAAAATAAGGGCTTTATCCCACTGAGCCATGAGAGGATGCCAACTTTTCATTTCTTTTAGTGTGCATGTGATATTCACAGTGCTATTACTTGCTACTTACTCAATATATGTTTAACACAGGCTTATTTATCAAGTCAAAATATATCTTCTCAGATACCCCATCATTAATTCAGTTAGAAGAGCATATAACTAAGAAAAATCAGTCAGGTAGCCAGCTCCATGGTGATTAGGGCTAAAGAAGAATAAATGTCCACTGCTGGCTTATCCATCCTGAATGGAATGGATGCAGCTCAGGTTGGTAGTAGGGAGAGACCTACCAGGAGCACTACGTTTTTTCAACCATAGAGTATGGACTTAGGCAGCCTGTGCTGTCGTGGTGCACTGGCACCAATAAGCTGATATTAACTGTGGAGCTCAGTGAACTAATGATGGGTGGTGCTTTCTCTGGGAGATGGTAGGCTGGCCTGCTTCCTACCACGAGACTCATTGCAGGGTAACAGGTAGTCTGATGCAATGTCCTGGGCAAGAATGTATGGGCAGTAGAGTTTGTGCTTAGCCCAGGATTGCCTGTTCAATATTTCCCTGGAATTAATGAGGTGTTTGGGTGCCAGTAGAGGAGTCATCAGGTAAGGCCCTGCAGTGGGGCAGGGGGAGACAAAAGAAACTTATAGAAAAATCTGTCAGTTCCCATTGTTAAAAGGCCCCCTAGAATATAAATCCAGTAATTTTCCTGCTTACTCATAATGCCAAAGATGCCCCCACATTACTGAGAATGATCTAACATTCAGTGCCCATAAATCTAATCATAAACTTTCTGTAATTCAAGTTCATGATATAACATTTTACAAAGACGTATATCAGATAAGTTTTAACTGATTACATATACTGCCTTATTCTTTTCTTCAACTTCAGTGTTATCTTTCTAAAATAAACATAACTGCCAGATACACACATACTCTGAACTGCAATTAGTCATCCTCTTGTTTTTTTTTAATAGCCTGCTTACTATGAGCATTAATATGTCCATTCTGCATACCTGTATTTGATGCACATGAGTATCCATGTTTTGTAAAATTTCTTGAGTTTACATTTTCATTTCTATCTATTCCGGCTTGCTAGATAAATTTTTAAACTTTATGTCAAATCATCTGTTGCAGATTGTGAAGAAAACACATATGATAACATTTTCCATGGAGCAGTCATTAAAATAGAACAAGTAGTAACAATATGAGGTGATGGAAAATATAATGGATGGAGAAGTAACATAAGTTTGTAGTGGCCCTATAAAAAGTCATGTGGCAGTTATGGTTTATTTGTTCCAATGTGTTAATTTGATAGATTTCCTTTTGTAAAAAGCTTAATTGCAGGAATGACCTAGTGACAAAATCCACCACAGATTGAGAGACTTTTTTTAAACAGCAAATTATCCATTCAGTCTAAATAGTATCCTTAGGGTATATTGGCTGTATTCTGAAGCATCTTGTTTTACAATTAATTTCATCCTAGTTATATTCCTCATATAAAAGCTGCAAGTGATTTTGCATATAAATTAAAATTGTGTGTTTGATTCTTGAGTTTCATTGTTTTTGTAGTTTTTCTCTATAACTGCACCCACAAAGTGATATCCTAGTAGATACTGGGCAATTGTTTACATACAACTGCAAAGCATTCTGAGAAAGCAAAAACAACTTACTATTTTAGAACAGCAGCTTCTTACTTACATAGTTGTTTTACTACTACATTATCATATTTTAATTTTTTCAATGTAAGGTCTTTCAAATACAAGACCTAGTTGATACTTGTCTTTATAGGAAGTAAGAAGTTCTTGCTGATGTGTTTAGCATGGAAATACAGTAGCCTATACATTACTTTAATTACTGAAGCATTGTTAGCTCAGTTTGTCATGATATCTTGCTAGGGGTTTTAATTTCTAATAAAAATTTCAGAGGGGCATCATTATATACATAATACATTGTAAAAAAAACTTTTGTGCATCAAAAACAATATAATTTGGTATTATATATGTAGGCTGCTGTGGTGCAGCGGTTATCGTTGTCGCCTCACAGCAAGAGGTTCTCCCGTTCGATTCTTGGCTGGAGTGCCTTCTGTGTGAAGTCTGCATGTCCTCCCCGCGGTCGAGTGACACTAAAGACATGCAGGTAGGCGCGAGTGTGAATGGGCGTGCCTTCTTTGAAGGTTGGGCGTTGGGCTGGCAACTCGGCACCGTAAAAATCCACTGCCAATCATGAGCAGACCAGAGTTCTGCTGTGGCAACTCCTAACCGGGAAAAGCTGAAAGACTTTTTTATATGGTAAGACGCTTACATACAGTTTCAAGGATTTGCTACTTACACTTGTTTCAGAACATAACCAGTACACTTTAAAAGGTGAAATAAAAACTGTGTACTTAGTTAAAAGTCACACAGACATGCTACACAGGAAAATATTTAAACTACATTCAGCCAGCATCCAGAGGCCAGGAATGAACCCTGGAGCTGAGAGTCATCACTACCTCTTAAGCTATCATGCCACTAAAATTAGAAATACTGAACTGTAATTGAAGACAGAACCAACTGATATACCTGATCTACTGCTTTATATACCCTCCTATGCAAATACACAGAGCAGCAACAGTAACACAGATAGTGCTGTTTAACAACATAGTTCTACTATTCATATGTTTCCATCTTCGTTTGGTGAACTCAGAGATGTAAACACTCAAAATATAGGACAGGGAGAGATGCTGAGGCTGAGACAATCACAATGAAGTGAATTATTTTTCTTCAGGACTATTGCAATGGAGAATTTTGTAACAGATGTCATTGAATGTTAAATTCTGAAAATGAAATTCACTAAATTCACCATGTAAGATGCTCTAGTTTAATTATTGTAACTTGGAGGTCAGCTTGGAGTTGACTTATCTGTAAGGTGGTATGGACTCAATTTAAGTAAATAGGAGTGTGGAGTGTATATCCTCTATGTAGAGGGGTACAGGGGTTGTTTCAGTAATCAGTACCTGACCTTAGATGTGTGTGTGTGCGTGCGTGCGTGCGTGCGTGTGTGTGTGAGAGATCATTTCATTGTAGAGATCACTGGGGGCAGTAGTATTCCTTACCCACAACATTTGTGAAAGCTGTATTTCTAGCTATCTGTTCGGTCTTCCAGATCTTTTGTGGATATCCCCCATGTGCAGCTTATAAGGATGAGACATTTCTGGCATTATTACATTTTTTTTCTTCAAAGAAGTGATCTGACTTTTGTTGTTTATCAGTCCATTTCCATGTGACTTCCACAGAATGGTTGTACTGGTTATGATATTTATAAGTGATATACCTGTTTGAGATGTAAACATAGATTGTGAGAATTGTTTGGTATATAAATTTAGATTGTTATAATTAGCTTTTCTAGTTTTTATGAGGTTCATTGTGCTTTGTGAAAACTGTTCAAAGTGTGTGTGTGTGTGTGTGTGTGTGTGTGTGTGTGTGTGTGTGAGAGTGAAGACAAATTCCATCAGATAAGTTTCATACAGTGTCTTTTGTGTCAGGGAAGAGCCCCAGATCATCACCTGTGAGCATTGTGCAGCTTTCAAAAAGAAAATTGTGACTAGTAGAGCCTGGAATGTTTAGGCTTTAATACAGGCTATTCATCCAGTAGGTAAGACAGTGTGTCTCTGGATGTTACCAGAGAAAGACTGAGATGAAGAGAAGATGAAGTAGTTACAAATTATGTCTTACAGGGAGTAAGGAGACAGACATGAAGTCATAGAGTCCCCATCAATCATGTAGAGATCTGCTGAGACAGATTCTGTTGAAGATCTGCATATTGCTCTGCTAGCCCACAATCAAATCAAAGTGGAGATCTGATGTTGTTATTTTCATTCATTCTTCAATGTATAGGTCTTGCATCTGTCCTTTGATCCTCCTCAGCCTCATTTAGACTGTTGGATCCGACTCTTGAGATCCTCCCTTTGTCCATAATGCATCAGAGCCCTGTAATACCTCTGATCTCGTTTGCCGCTATATTATACTTCAGATGTGGTTTGCACTCTCTCGAGTTTTTCATGTGTTGTTTCAACTCTATCTGTGAGTTAAAGTAGAACATTTTTACAGTGAAGAAATATGTATAAAATGTATTTCACCCTTCCTTCCTTTTCTGTTATAGTGTATTCTCTGCATTAGGTTTTCAAGTGCTTTTTACCTACCCCTTTTTCAGGTACTCATTACTGTTGATTGTAAGTCTTTCTTCTTTCCTTTCCTTCTGAAAAAAATGTTCCTACCCATACATAGAGTATTTCTTATATACCATTGCTTGTATTTTTTCTTCATATTTCTATTTAAAAAAAAAATCTTTCTTTCTAATTTTTCTACCTTCATATTGATATGGCTGAAAAGCGAACAGGTTATAAAAAAGGACACTTCCTGTGGGCATAAGATACCCAATTCTGATACTCACAAGGAGTGCATATATTGTTTAGGAGTGGCCCACCCTGAAACCTCCTACCAGATTTGCGTGGGCTTCAGTTCTTGGGCCTTAAGTGGTCGTTGCAATAAACTGGTGTTAAAAGGGTTGTTGCCTGCATCTGCTTCTTCTACTACTGCTTCTGTTTCAGGGACTCAAACCCCCACTAAGAAACAAAAATCCTCTTTGGAGTCCAGGGAGCACAGAAAACATCCTCCTGCCTGATCTCCAAAACCTGCTCCAGCCTTGAAGCTGCCTGCTAAGTTAACTAAAACATCGGATCTGACATCTGCAGATCCAAAGTTGGGGACACTCAAATATCTTTGGTCTCAGAGCCCTTGTTTTTCACCAGAGCCTATTTCCCCTTGGCTCTGATCACCATTTTTACAAGAGACTCCAAAGAAGATGTCACATTCCTCTTCCACATTATCCTCTATCAGGTCCTCCCAGAGACTTTCTGAGGCAGATGTGGATAGGATGATGAGGAAATTCCTCAGGGCTCAGATTCAGATGAAAGTATTAATGGCTGCATCTACCATCGGATCCATATGAGCCTCCAACCTGTATGCCATCCAGTTGTCTCTCCTTCTCTGATCTGTCTAGCAATTTTAGAGCCCTCAGATCTGAGAATTCTGAGAGTCAGTGTGTCAGATCTGAAGACAGCAAGGTCTTCTACTCCAACTGCATCCCTGACTCATTAGGTGCCAATCTCCATAGAGCAGAATGAGTCTCAGAGCCAAAGCTTTGGCACCAGATCTGGGCAGATGGTTTAGAGTCCGAGGTACTCAAAGCCATCATTTCACCTCGGCACTGGATAGCTCGGGTCTGACTCCTCCCTCGAGGCAGGAATCCAGACAGGGTTGGGGCTAGGCAGTGCCTGGAGCTTTGGTTCTATTGAGGCCAGCTATGGCTTCTCCTAGTCCTTCTGTCTTTGAAGTGGTGGAGAGGGCTTTCTGTCACTCGAGAGTCCAGACTACGCTTATCCCTTTGGATTTTACCACCCTACTGTCATCAGATCCAAGTTCTGAGAACCATAAACCTATTTATGAAATTAGAAAGTGGGGAGTTATGGTGGCAGGTACATTTAGATGCTAGTAAAAGCCCTGGATTAAATGATTATATATCCATAGGAGCTATACTGAGACTAAAAGCAAATAAAATTTAAACCAATATATCCTAGGTTTTAACACTAGAGGACAGTAGACTACAGAATCAATAAGTAAATGGAATGATATTGTCATTTTTATTTCTTTTTTCTTTTTTCTTTCTACAAAGAAGTTTTTAATAAAGATTCATGGAATCCTATCAGGTAGTTTTATAATGTCCCTTCACTTCAATAACACCCATTCACAAGTCATACATAATGTTCTGTGTTTTATATTATATTATACATAATATTTATACTGCATGCACTTTATATTTATCAAGTTTATTTATATATTTATATATTTATATATTTATACACACTTAGCTAATTTTTAAAATATCCAAGTATTGATTATATAATACATATGTATTATTAATTATATTTGCACATTAAGATAGGTAATTAAGAAGTTTATAAAACTAAACATTTTTAAGATGTTTTTAATGTTTTTATATATGGTATGTCTATTCTACGTCTTTAATCAGTATATGAATACATTCAAGAGTAGAAAAGCTTAATATGAAAGCCTAATGTCAAGTATCTCCTATTAAGTATATCATATAAAAAATACACATAAGGATGTACGTTTTTGGAACGGAGATCTGTGAACATCTAGGAGATCTTGAATAATGAATGTAATACTCATGAATATTCATGAGAAAGTGAAGCCGATAGTGCATTTTAAAATGTGGAAATCAATTGTCATTGGTATTTTTCCTTAATTGTAAAGGAAATAAGATATTTAAATGTTATTTGCACAACTTCCTTATATCTGATGAAGTCCCACATAGTGAGACGAAAACGCGATTATTATTGTTTTAAAGAGCGTTAATTTTTTTCGTGTGGTTTACTTAATAAATTGTGGAATTATCCATCTGGCTGCCTGGAGGTACTTTTGAGCACTTAGCGTCATTTACAGCACTTACTTTTGTATTTTTTGGTTGTTTTGCTGTGGAAGCTTTTACACTACGAAGGTTAACCATAAACCTCTCCTGTAAGGACAGCCAGCCCATTTGAGTTTCCAGGCAGTTCCACTGCAGGAACTTCCCCCTTCTTCTGTTACTTCTCCACATCATCCCACCAAAGGGGTCCCCTGGAAGAGATCATGCAAAAGGAGGCACATAGATTCCCCTCAGGAATCTTTAACCAAAGCCGTTGAATAATTTGGGAGTTATTATAGAAGATTTTTATTTTTATTTTTTTATTTTATTTATTTATCATTTGTTGACCGGGAAAGTCCGACTAGGTTCCACAGAGCCTGTTTTCAGCGGAGGCCCGGGGAGAAATGCTCCAGAAGATGGAAATTTGTTCTGAAAATATAGCTAAGGAGTGGGAAAAAATTAAAGTGGAGTTTAAAAACAGGGTGAAAATAAAAGAGAAATATGGTTAAGAAGTAGCAAGAATTATTTAGAGGGACTGACAAAAATAAAAATAGTACAGAATAGGGGGAATCTCACAGAACAAGAAGAGGAGCAATTGCAGAATGCTATGCAGAAAATAAAGGATTACCTTGATAATATGCATAGGTTTAGAAATATTGCTGTTAATCAACTGTTTTTTTTTATAATAATGCCAGAGCAGAAAAATGTTTAGTGCAATGACTCAGGCAACACATGTAGAAAGGGTTGTCACCAAGCTTAGGGAGCCTATAACAAGGAAGACAAGATATCCTTTAGAGGTACTAGAAATATTTCAGAAATGTTATGAAAATCTGTATAAAGCTGAGAAATATGGAGATCGAGAACAGGTAAAATGGAAATGTTTATGGAAAAATTAAATATGCAAAGGTTAGAGGTAGATGAGGCTCAATTATTAACAGGATAGGAGGAGATGCAATAAAAATGGTGAAGCATAATCAATCCACAGAAAAGTCCCCAGGAATAGATCTAATTTCTCATCCCATATGGATGATACATCTGGACATTGCAGGCCTCAAGTTGACCGCATGGTTTCTCCAATTCCGTTCATGATTAGACAGCCCAGGCTTTCCTCCCTGGTCTGCCAGATACTGCTATCATCCCAAAAAAAACTCAACTACAAAAATTTACAAGAGTAAATGGAAAATATTTTCTTATTGGGCCTGACAGAGAAAGACTTGTATCCTTTTACTGCACCTATTCCTGCTGTCCTAGATTTTCTTGCTTCAGTTTTTCAAGATGGAGTAGTTTTTCCACTTTCAAAGTCCAGTTAGCAGCCACTTTAAATTATCATACTGGAGATAATATGCCCCTCTAGCTTCTTCTAAACTGTGGAAAACATTCCTTAAAGGTACCTTTTTGCTTATACCTCCAGTTAGATACCCTACTCCACCCTGGGATCTTGATACTGCAGGGTTTGACTCAGACTCTTTTCGAGCCTTCGGCCAAGTCTGATCTCAACTTTCTCTCTTGGAAAACAGTTTTTCTAGTGGTCATCACTTCAGTGAGGTGGGTTTCTGAACTCCAAACAATCTCCTCAAAATCTCCTTACTTGATCTTTCACAATGACTAATCCATCCTTTTGGTCCAAAGTAGCCTCAGAGGCGAACATCAGTCAAGTCATCAACTTATCTGTGTTTTTCCAAAGTCTTTCTAACAAAGGTGAATACATGCTTCTCCTCTTTGATATGCATAGAGAGCTCCACTTTTATCTTCATAGGACAAAGGATTTAGAAAAACTGATCAATTATAGATCTCCTTTACTTCCAATAGGTTAGGAAAACCACTTTCCGAAGTTACCTTAGCAAAGTAGTTAACATACTGCATATTGTTTGTTTATAGTCAATGAGGTCTGTCTTTGCCCAGACCTCCAAAAGCTCACTTCACTAGATCCATGGCTACTTCATCTGCTTTCTGGTCCAGAAATGTTTTTTATATACATATTAAATATAAGGAATATATTTCTACTGATTTTGGTTATTTAAATTAGTGTATTTCAAGAGTGAAATGTCTATATATATATTCGTTACATTAATGGTTTTTAAGAGAGAGTACAAGCTGATTGGTTAACATAAGTTTAAATAGAATTTACCCTTATCGTAATGCAGTTAGATGAAGCGATTTGGTAAATCGCGAAAGCGCTTACTCTTGCTGTTTATTTTAATAAAGTGTATTTTATGTATAGCTGTGTTGACTTGGCACCACATTTTTATTTTACTATTTAATGTGAGTATTCGGAGCAAAATTTCTATCTGGACACATGTTTTTTTTTCTCTTTTCATTTGTATATAGATACTGTGGTGCATGGGTCAGATGTTGGTTACCTTATGCCAGTAAAAGCCATATGTTCCCCCATCCCGCACCCCCAAGAGTCATGCCAGTTCATCCAGAATTTACTGTCACTGAATTTCCCAACAGTTCAAACAGATGACAGTACAGAAGGTCTCCCAGAAAAGTTTTCAGGAACTCAGATGACAATGACTGAAATTATACCTTCTGTTGAAAAAGTAGGTCTGACATCTGAGACTTACCTTTGCCAGTGCAATCTTTGGCATTTAATTAAGAGGAATTTGCAGAAACATATGTCATAGTTTGGCATATGATTTACATTCATTCTGTGTAACATTTTGGGTTGGGGTGCCCCACCTAAAAAGAGAGAGTCTTCGCCAGCTAACTCACTGCAGTCAGACCTTGATATGGAGGACTTGTCATGCTCCCCCAGATTTTATCCCCCAAGGATATAACACTGAGAATGAGGAGACCATCTCTTCAGGCTGCCCACCAGATGAAGTTTCCTTTGGTGATATCTTAAATCATGAGGGCATATCAAGTGGTGTACTAGGGAAGTCTGAAAATCCAAGAGGTGTCTAGATTTGATGGGCATGGGATAGCCCAAACCTTTTGTCGTACCGTCTTTTTTCTGCATTTGAGGATGCCTTTGAGTATGCATCCTTGAACCCAGATTCCTGTCTACCAGCATCATAAAAGCTACCAGGGACTGTAAATTGGCTTCAGATCTAAATGCACTCCCAAATAGCAAGAAAAACAGTGTACAGTCTGCTAAACACTTTGCTAAAATGGTATATATTTCAACAAGAACCAAAAAAACAAAAAAACACGTCCAAAGCACTGGGTGGCAGTTTAATCCAAAGTACATACAAATTCACTTGCTAAGCACTTTCACCATTACAAATGGCTTCATCAGAGTAAGTGAAAATCATCCATACTACATATTAAATACCTAAACAATTAATTACACAACCAATAGAAAATTAGATAGTTAATTACTTAAATATAAAATGTTAAATAGGTGTAAACACAGAAAGTATCCACGCACAATAAAAAACATTACCCTAACTTACTATTAAAAAAAAGTGTATAAAACATCTTGTCTAAATAATGTACACCTGTATCACTCCATCAAATAAGACTGACATAGGAAAAAAATAATATAATAAAAATAACATTAAGAATAAAAATAGATAGAAGTAAATAATAATGTTGTTGGTAGTAATTTGAATAAAGCATATAGGGGTGTAGGAATGCCTACTAACCTATTTGTACTATATCCTGTTAGCCCTTTCTTTTAAAACAGGTTTTAGAGAAATAACAAAAAAACACAGAGGGAACGCAGTGTAGGCTCCAGATAAAACTTTTATTACAATACAAACTTGTTGTGGCCAAACCAAAAGATTTCCATATAATAAAAACAAGAATGTGACTTGACTTTTAAAACTGATTTTTTAAAAAGTAGTTAAGCGCTTTCACCAACAGTATGTTGGCTTCTTCAGAACTAATCCAGCTTGTTATTCTAATGTTTAAATAACTTTTTTGGTGCCATAATCTAACCGCCGCTCTTAAAGTAACATAACTCCATTCTTGTGACGTGAATGCGTTCAGTTTGTTTATAAACACATTCTCTTCTGCATTTCTTTAGCCCTATGGCTTGTTGTATAATGCTTCAAGTTGTACTTCTGTTTACAACTTTTAATTATATTAAAAACAAAAAATACAAAAAATGCATAAATACAAATGAAATATAACATTTTATAATAAAACATACTATACTGTATTTTGTTAATATATCTACTAAGTTCTATATATTTAATAAAGTGTGCATCAACTATAAATATTTACTACCTTCAAAACCATTTTCTCTATCTAATTGTAACATATACAATCCTATCAGATTGTTCTCTTAAAATATATTATTGTTGTTATTGGATAACCCAATAGTGGTTTCTCATGTTCTTAACATTCTATTCAACAAAATTGGTTTTATTGATATATTGTCATTCAATCCTGGTATGTTTGAGGCGTTTGTAAAAAGTTGCCACCATACTTCTCTATAGCTTCGAATCTCCTTCCTATTGCCTCCCTTTGGATTGTGTTTTATATGCTCTAATATAGCAAATCTGAAATTGTGTTCTACCCCTAACCTTTCAATATGCCTATAAAGGGCATTGTTACCATCCTTTCTCTTGATGCTATACAGGTGATCGTATATCCTCTTCTTAAAAGGTCTTTCGGTCTTACCTATATAGTATCCGGGGCATATTTTACATTTTGCCATATATATATATAACAAAATTAGTGTTACAGTTCCCAGATTTAAATCTAATTTTAGTATTGTTTATATTGTCCATCATTAACTCTCTTTCCTCCATTATAACCCCACACTGGTTACAATTACCACATTTTTTAGTGGCCTTATGCTGATTTTCCGTATAGCTGCTGTCTTTGTCGGTCCCACTGTTCTCTAACAATCTTTTTAAATTGCTTGCCATTTTATATACAAAAAATGGTCTCTCTCCTATATATCCAACCAGATTGTCATCTACCATAAAAATCTTCCAATGTGTTTCCATTATACGCTTAATCTGGTGTACATAGGGGCTATACTCTAACACACATGCTCGTTGATATTTTCCTGTGCTTTCTGTTTTGTTGATATTGTTTGCCATGTGTCGAGTTTCATAACTCCCTAACAGTGGTGTATATTTTTTGCCCCACTGCTCAACAACATACTGTTTGACGTCTCCCATCATTTCCTTATCATATCCTCTTTCTGCAAATAGGCTAATCACATATTCCATTTCTTCTTTCATATCTTCATATCTTGATGTCATACGGGCTACCCTTATACACTGTCCTTTATAGATGTTATATAATAATTTTCTCGGATGATTACTCGTGTATTGTAAATAATCATTTGAAAATGTACTTTTCCTTTGCATGTTTGACTTGAATCCTTCACTATCGTGTGAAATAAATGTATCTAAATATGCTATTCCGGTAGTACTAACTAAACAAGTAAATTTAAAAAAATCACTGCTGGAATTCAAAAAGGAAATAAATGTGTTTAATTCTTCCTTACTACCTTCCCATAAAATGTAGATGTCGTCCAGGAACCTTGTATAATGTTCCACGTGTTTGAACATATTATTAGGGAATATCACTGTTTCCTCCCAGTCCAATATAACTAAATTTGCGAATATGGGGGTGCACGCAGAACCCATTGCTACACCCCACTTTTGTTTATAATACTCTCCTTCATAATAGATGTAGTTATGTTCAAGGACCATAGACATACAGTCCATAATCAAACTTGTCTTGTCCCAATCTATGTTCGTGTGTTTCCTTATACTGTTACAAAATGATTCCAATCCAAGTTGTTTAGGAATACAAGAAAATAAGTCTATAACATCAATCGTTACATATATAAGCTTGTTGAAATCTTCTTGTATGGGGAAGTTACCTAAAAAATCCCAGGAGTCTTTAATTAGGTGAGGAATGTGGTTATAGATGTCTTTTAACCATGTATCTATAGCTACACCTAATAAAAATGTTTTTGCTTGACTACCTGAAACAATTGGTCTAAATGGGGGGTCCGTAATACTTTTGTGTATCTTGGGAATCCCAACTAAAGTTGCTAACACCGGATGTTGTACTTTTAAGAAATTATACACCTCAGAATTGATTTGATTATCTATCCAAAATTCTTCAGCTATTTCCTTTTTCAAACTATTTCCATACATGATGTCATCATATTAACTTGGTCTTTTCTTACCATAGATGTCATTAACTTATTCACTGTAATTCCACAGGATGTAGGGGTTGAATACTTTACCCAAAGTTTGGTTAGAAGTGGCAAATTAAATGCTGCCAAAGTTAATATGATGACATCATGTATGGAAATAGTTTTGAGGAACAATTTTGTAACATTCGAAGGCAAAACTTTTCAACAAATTTCAGGTGTGGCAATGGGGGCCAAATGTGCCCCTGGATTTGCCAACCTGGTTCTTCTATATTGGGTGGAAAATTATGTATTTGGTTCGCCATATAATGACAAGATTGCTCTCTACAACAGATTCCTTGACGATATATTAATACTTTGGAAGGGTAGTGAGGATGATGGTATGTCCTTTGTTGAATATCTAAATACTACTACAACTTTTTTTAGATTTACCAGCAAATGGAATGAAAATGAAATAGAATTTTTGGACATCAAACAAACTAAATTTGCTAATAATTTACATAGTAACATTTTCCGGAAAAAATCTCACATCAATTCCTTGTTACATTACAATAGTTGCCACCCCCCTCATCAAAAAAGAGGAATAGTAAAGGGCCAGATGGTAAGACTTTCAAGAATAGTGAGTGATGATGACACTTGTATTAAGGAAGTGTATACCCTTATTGGTTTCTTTTTAGACAGGGGATACCCCCTAAAGATGTTGTTAAAAATCAGAAATGAGGTTTTGGAGAAAATGAGGAGTATATATAAACCTATCCTAGGGGGCAACAACATTGATATGGTTCAGAAGAACGACAGCCTTGAAGGCAAGGCATTAATTTTGAAATACAATAGTCACACTAGTAGAGTTGTTGAAGTAGTGAAAAAGAACTTGGGACATAGTATTTAATGAAACTATGAGGAAGGATTTAGGAAATTTCCCCAAAATAATATACTGCAGGGGAAAGAATATTAAAGAAATTTTGGAGGGGAACATAATTATTTACAAGTGTTCTAGAATGTATAAATGTGGAACCTGTAAATTTTGCAGGTTCATCAATGAAGGACCCTATGTAGTGGTGTCCAACTATACTAAGACCATAGGGTGCCCTGGTAGGTGTAGTTGCAACACACAGAAGTTAGTATATATTGCTACCTGTGTTAGTTGCAATGCATTCTACGTAGGCAAAACTGTCCATAGGTTAAAATACAGGACTGCAGAACACCTGAGGGCTATCAAAAACAAGGACACCCATAATGCATTATATATGCATAGCATACAATGTGTTGATTTCAAGAAATTTATTTTCTTTGTGATTGACAGAGTGACATGTCTTGAAAGAGGTGGAGATGAAAGTGGAATTATTGGAATATAAATGGCAAATAATTTTGGATGCAACAACCTCACCAGGTTTGAATGAATACATTTCTCTAAAACCTGTTTTAAAAGAAAGGGCTAACAGGATATAGTACAAATAGGAGGTTAGTAGGCATTCCTACACCCCTATATGCTTTATTCAAATTACTAAGAACAACATTATTATTTACTTCTATCTATTTTTATTCTTAATGTTATTTTTAGTATATTATTTTTTTCCTATGTCAGTCTTATTTGATGGAGTGATACAGGTGTACATTATTTAGACAAGATGTTTTATACACTTTTTTTTAATAATAAGTTAGGGTAATGTTTTTTATTGTGCGTGGATACTTTCTGTGTTTGCACCTATTTAACATTATATATTTAAGTAATTAACTATCTAATTTTCTATTGGTTGTGTAACTAATTGTTTAGGTATTTAATATGAGGTATGGATGATTTTCACTTACTCTGATGAAGCCATTTGTAATGGTGAAAGCGCTTAGCAAGTGAATTCATATGTACTTTGGATTAAACTGCCGCCCAGTGCTTTGGATGTGGTTCTTTGTTTTTTGGTACTTATCAGTTTTGTACCCTGTGTGTATACACTTTTGGGGTTTTGTATATATTTCAACAACTCTTGTATTTAGAGCAATAAAATAACACATACATATTATTAAATACCAACAGAAATCCCAGAACAAATATAGAATATGGCAATAGATACACAGGATGAGAATGTTAAAGTTTCTAAGTTATATCAGTATACTTTAGGGTGAGCAAATCTATCATGAAGTTTGGCTATGATATAGTAAACACCTCTAGCTAAGAGGCAGCCAGTGGGACAGCCTTATGGAGACATGCCTGGATTTAACTGTAGTCCCTAACCAAAGATGTGAAGGGGTAACTGTTAGACATGCCCCTGAATAAGAACTTTTTACAACAACCTCATGAGAAGTTTTTAAATGTTTAAAAGAGAAAGGTAGGATGATGAAGTTAGTGAAGTGATGTTTTCAAACTCACATTCCCAATTACAGTAGAAATTACCATACTAACTAGTGACCTTTTTTACATGAAGCAAATGAAATCAGCACCATACAAACAAAAAATAGACTTCAAGAAAAATAGACATAATATGGTGGCAGAGTAAGAGAGAGACAGCAAAAGAGGGAAACAAATCGAATGTCCCTCCTCTGTCAGGAACCCTGTCCTTTCTTTTGATCCACCTCTTGGCAACAAGCTTGCTTCAAGGAAAACTGGTTTAGCTTGATGTTGGAAGATGATTAAGAAGCATATTAATCAAGAGATGTCAGCTCCACCCTCCTTTCTTACTAGACCAGCTTAGCCATAGAGGCGTGATAGCAACTGACTACATATGATGCAGAGGAAACGGCCCTTCCAGGGAAAAGGGAAGGAATTCTATGGCAGACTTTTTTTTTGGTTCCCCAAGAAGGAGGCTACTTGTGGACCTGTTTTTATTAAATAGTTCCAGAAGGACTGTTCTGGACCTGTACAAATTAAACTCCTGAAAGTCAGGGAAAATGGAAAATGCTTACCCTGCAGACAGGTCCTACTCTACTTACTTTGTATGGAAGCCCTATTCGCTACCTCAGACTTGAAGGGCACCTACCTTTGCATCCCAGTCCAAAAGGATTACAGGCACTTTCTCAGATTCATGCTGGCTGAGAAACATTTCCAGTTTACCCATTTGGTTTCTGCACTGTGCAGAGGGCACTTGCCATATGTTTGGCCCCATTGTTCACTTCCCATAGGAGAAAGAGTATGCATATTTACCATTACTTTAATGATTGTCTGATTTCAGACCCCGGTGATGGAAACTAGTAGACTGTGGACTCCATGACCAATCTAACCAATGTTACATTTTTTCTTCAACCTTCTGAAATCCAGTATGAGGCGGGAGACTGCCAAGATCTTTCCTTTTTTTTCTTGTCTAGCAATGCTGTCAGGGTCAGCTGTTTCTACCCAAGGAAAGAACCCCGTTCTGAAAAGTGTTTCTCAAACATTGCTCAAAAAGAGGGGAACCTGATCCTCTGGCACAAAGAGATGAAACCATGACTGCGGCCCAGCTGACTCATGTTCAGTTAATGATGTGGGTACTGGAGGGGACAGGCCAGGAAGGATAGGAATGAGCAACTGATGCTGGCTCACTCATTCTGGGAGGGAGGTAGCTCTGGCATGTGTGTGTGTGTGTGTGTGTGTGTGTGTGTGTGTGTGTGTGTGTGTGTGTGTGTGTGTGTGTGTGTGTGTGTGTGTGTGTGTGTGTGTGTGTGTGTGTGTGTGTGTGTGTGTGTGTGTGTGTGTGTGTGTGTGTGTGTGTGTGTTACTTGTCAGGACACGCTAACGCTACTACTGGAAAGTGAGTGGACTACTTGAGCTATCCCAGTCAATGTATATTGATCATCTGAGCTATGCTTTGCTGACAGGTACTGTACACTGTTAGCTGCTAGCATGAGAACCCAAGTTTAACAGTGCTTAGCTGTCCTTAACAAATTTTTGCTAAGCACTCTTGAGCACTGTTATGGTGGGATCGCATGCTAGGGGTGTCCTTAACAACTTTATAATTTTCCTGACTTTGGAGTGTAATCATGCTGCTCTATGAACTACAGTATTTTACTGTTATGTATAAAGGTAGTTTCAACTTAAAACCCTATATCCTATTTATGACATGAAGGAGGGTACAGTATATTACTGCAATTTACTATTCAGGGACAACTCCCCCAAGTTCTTTTTTAAGAATCACAATTTGACAAGTAAAACTGGATTCTTCAACTTTTCTCCTTCTAGCTCATACCCACCTCAAATGTTAAAACATAGCTGAAAAACCTAAAACCATCTAGGATATCAGCAGGCAGTCTTCCCATCAACCATCAAAGTGGCTGCAGATCCACTAACTTACTTAGCTTATGAATTGCTCCATTGAAGAAAGTTATGTACTTACCCTGTGGAAAAAGTAATTTATAATACCTCTCCACAAGGATGGAAACACTGCTGACTCCTCAAACTACTGATCAACTGTGGTATTATCATCACTGTCAAAATCCTAGAAAAAATGCATTCATATACAACTTCTTAAACATCTTATTGTCAGTAACCTTCTCTCCCCAACACAACATGGCTTCTGTCCTAACAGCAGTATAACAGTTGTTGTTGTTGTTTGTCTTTCGGCTTTTTCTCGGTAAGGGATCACCACAGCAGAACTCCGGTCCGCTAATGATTGGCAGTAGATTTTTACGAAATGCCGAGGTGCTTGACGCCCAACCTTCAATGAAGGCACGCCCATTTATGCACGCATGTCTTTCGAACGCTACCCAACCGCGGGGAGGACATGCAGACTCCACACAGAAGGCACTCCCAAGCCAAGCCGAGAATCAAATGGGAGAACCTCTTGCTCTGAGGTAACAACGCTACCGCCGTACCACTGTGGAAACCAACAGCAGTACAACAGTTACCTTACTTAATTTCACCAGTACTATCAATATGCACAGACATGGGGGATTTGTAGTCTCCTCTGTCTTCCTGCATGTATCTAAAAAATGTTGACACTGTCTCTCACTCTCAACTGGTGGACAAGCTTTTCTCCGTCAGTTTTTCTATACTTTCACTCTCCTGGTTGGAGATGGAAAGGTGGCCTAATGGTTAAGGTGTTTGCCTTACAAACACAAGGTGCAGGGTTTGAGTCTCACAAGGGATAATTGGCTAGGCTTAAAATGGCTCACAAGGGTAGTTAGCTTAGTACTAATCTATGAACCTATGGTTTCATAGCTATCTTATAAACGGGCAAAAAACTGTAAAATGGCAGCACAATCTCTTACTTTTCTCCCAGTTCTCATGAGTCCCTCAAGGTCATAAACTGGGCTATTTCCTATTTAATATATTTATTAATAAACTCCAAACTGCATCTGACATGCTACCATGATCAAGTATGTATATTATTCCACTCTTATTTGTTCTGCAACAAATATCACTAAATTCCAAAAACCTACTGAAACATTTTTCTCATCCATAGAAACCTGGCTAAGTAATTCTCATCTCCTTCTTAACCCTAAGAAAAGTAAATTAATACTACTCATACCCATTCAACTCTACACTCTGAAGCACACCTTTACCATCACTTCTGCCAAAAATACAATTATTGAAAACGTTACCCACAAAAAGTAACTTGAAGTCACTATAGATGACAATGTAAATAAAATGACCAATGCATACTTTATGATATAAAAAACACAACAAGAACTTAGACTTCCTTATTATGCCAAGCCCTATCTTACAAACATAGCCAAGAAAACTATTGCATCATTCTACCTTCTACCCACACTTCTATATGCACCCCTATTCTCACTAATCTGCAATCTACACTTCAATCCTACTGGATATGCTGTAATAAAATAAAAACATTTGTTGGAAAATGCCAATTTCAGGTTCCAATGTTTTCTTACCCTAAGACATTTAGAGTGGATGGAGTTCCCACATCACCTAAACTGCATATGGCTACTTATAGCACACAATCCCATCCACTAGAAAAAAACCTCTCTAAAGAACACCCTCCAGATGAAGCCATTTGTAATGGTGAAAGCGCTTAGCAAGTGAATTCATATGTACTTTGGATTAAACTGCCGCCCAGTGCTTTGGATGTGGTTCTTTGTTTTTTGGTACTTATCAGTTTTGTACCCTGTGGGTATACACTTTTGGGGTTTTGTATATATTTCAACAACTGATTTGCAGTGATGGATTTTCAGCCCTAGTGGTTCCTTTTGTGTTTCTTTTCACACAGTAGCATAGCATTGAAATAGCTGTCTGTGCAAAACTTCTACTACTCACTACAAAATCAAACAATACTGATGGATAAGTACTATACTCCAACTATGTCTAAAAACTGTGGAACAATTTACTACAATCAGTGAAACAAATAGTAAAGCTAAAGCCCTTTGAGTCTAACCTGAAACAACACCTGACCACCGGACGGCTATGCTCACGTTCTGTCCCAGGGTGAAATGAAAACGCAAAGTCCACCAGTTTCCTTCTACCTTTCCCTCTTCCTTGATCACTTCTTTCTGCTATCAACAAAAGGTATTAGAAACCTTATAACACAATTAATAGCACTGCAGTACCATATACCAAGTACTACCCATGACTGAGAACCTCTTATAAGTGATAATGTAATTCTGCACTTCTGTATCATACACCACTAATTTTCCTTAAAAACTTGAAATAAAGGATCTTAACTCTTCTTCCTTCTCATACTCTGTATAGTATATGTACTATATATCTATCTTCCAGTAAGTTTAAATGTAATAGCCAGGGAATTTTTATGGCTAGGCTTGTATAGGCCCTAGGGTCGATAGCCTAGTACCAACCTATGAACCTATAATGTCAGAGTTGGTTTTGGAGGTGATAAAAAAGTTCAATCAATAGAAATGAGGTTTGGCAACAAAACAAGTTGTCCTAGGACATCTTCAAGTGGGGTTAGGCTGATATATTAATGGGAGTTAAGTGGGTTGGGGAGATGTAAGGGTTAAATGGAGGGAGGGATGATTGGGAGGAAATGAGATAAGGGTGGGGAGGGGCTTAAGGGATTTAGACAAGTGTAGCTGGATAAGTAATCACATTTTGGTGTGAGCTTGCTAAGGCAAGTGTACGTCCGAGATGACCTGTAGGTATTCCTGTGGAACAGGTAGGCCTGGTGGTTACTGGTGGGTTTTGGTTGTGGAAGACAGGTGATCTGTATAGGAGGTTATTATTATTTTTTTTTTTTGTCTCGTTATAGGTGAAACAGTGGCTGGGGGATTTCATTGTTATATAGGGTAGGGTGTAGGTTGGTAGGATAGTATAGTTAGTTCTGATTGAGGGGGATCGATAGGTTTGGAGTTAGTGCTTTGTACTTGGCCACGCGTATCATCTTCTTGTGGGGTTTTTGGTTTGGTTTGGTTTCTGCATAGTCATTTTGGGTTGGGGTGATCACTGAGGGACAATGGAATTTCAAACATCAAAATCAATGCAATTAGGATGACTAGAACCAGAGCCATGTTGCATGAGTCACCTGTGAAGGAAGGTAGTGCCTGTGTAAACAGTTTCTCCTTTGAAAAGGCTGTAACATTATCTGGTAGTGGCAACATTCAAGGTTAATAAAAGCAGCAGTAGTGCAAAACAGGAGAAACACATCCACCAGATTTCATTATATAAAATCCCTCGTAGCAGTTCTCATGTTTTTTATCTCCCCCCCTTTTTAGGCCTGAAGCAAGTTGAATATCAAATGCTGGGAAGGAAATTGTTGGTCCCGTTGTCTGTAAGCAGTGGGGGGGGGGGTTCATTTTGGGTGGTGATGGTGTTTTCCAGTTGGTGGAGCCATGTCTGGGGCTGTGAGGTTCCTAAAGGAGCTGGGTGACATAGCCTGTTGAGCTGGTGGTGTGCTTTTGTCATCCAGAGTCTGGATTTGGCCTCATTTATTCATTGGGAACTTGTGGTGTTATGCCGTCGCTGGCATGATCGGAGGATGGAAATCACTTCTCTAGTGATACATTCAGGTTTTAGGGCTTAAATATATAAAAACAAATAAATAAATATATATATAAATATATAAATAATGTAGGTCAGCACACTCTTGTTATGCTAGCAATTTTCTGAGCTGAGCTGATTATTCAGATTTGTTCCAAGGTGGTAGCGATGGCTTTTTGATTAAGATGGATGGCTGTATACAATTTTGCTCCCGTACTTGCAAGCTGCTCTGCTTAAGGTATTATGGCTTGCAGTTGTTTTCTTGACAGTGGAGTCAGAGAACATGGCAGAGTGGCATGGGTTGTTGCGTGTATGGCAGTCAATGCTGAAAGAGTTTTTTGGTGGTAGCGCTGGTTGGGTAAAGCATTCAGAGTGATTTGCAGTGATGGATTTTCAGCCCTAGTGGTTCCTTTTGTGTTTCTTTTCACACAGTAGCATAGCATTGAAATAGCTGAGGTAACGGTTGCTTCAGGCTTGTGTGTTCGCTGTTGCAGGGAAGGCCAGATGTGTACTAGGGCTCTCGAGTAGAGCTTCACTATGATTTGGTGTGTTTTCAATATAAGTGTGGTTGTTCCCCCAAAAATGTGAGTTTCTGGCAGATTACTGGGTTAATATGAGAATCATTGGTACTTCAGAACTCGTATCCTTCAGAAAGTGCATGCAGGGAGAAGTCCTGTGTTTGTAACCTTTTAAATTTATAAGGGCCATAATTAGGAGAGGGCTTTTCTTTTTGTGGATACCAATTGTTTCATTGGATTGTTTTGGGTCCATAACATGGTGGTTGTCCTGCTGAGGATTGAAGACAGTTGCATATGAGCAGACTGCATACCCCGTAGGAGTTCAGGCTACTGCAGAGCCGTTGATTTGTCACGGTGGTAATTTTTTTTTTTTATTTATTTTTTTTTTTATGACCGGTGTGCCTTACAACATTGTAGTCTTCTTACAATTTGATGATTGCTTGGGGTTGCTTTCACGGGGGGGGGCAGTGTATCGGGTTCCTTTGTGAGAAGGTCCTCAGCTAGTGCAGCCCGTGGTTTTTGCGGTCTCTGAGCCTGGTTATTGATGGGTGTCACTTTGCATGTGTAATGCCTCACTGCCAGCAGAGGGGACGTCATATCCTTCAGCTATCCATATTGTGGGAGCGATGGCAAATTAGGATAATTTCTTTTGATTTATAACTGAAATGAATAGGCTGGGGACATTTGGTAGCATTTAAAATTCTAAATGAGCTGTCTTCCCCCTCATTCCTTTTACCAAGGCTAGTATTTATATATATATATATATATATATATATATATATATATATATATATATATATATATATATATGGTTCTACCTGACTTAGTCGACAGCGTAGAACACCGACAATGGAATCCTGAGCTCCAGAAGATCGACAATGAAGAAGACCGACGTGAATCGCGAGTGCCAGAACATCGACAATGCAGAAGACCGACACGACGGATGACAACACCGACGCCGAGGATGCCGACATGGGAAAAAGCTGTGTGAGTATGCGGTAGTGACGGACGTTAGGGTGCGAGTCAGGTAAGTGTGGATATTGACGGTCTGTGGGGATAGGGGGGGGCAGTGTATCGGGTTCCTTTGTGAGAAGGTCCTCAGCTAGTGCAGCCCGTGGTTTTTGCGGTCTCTGAGCCTGGTTATTGATGGGTGTCACTTTGCATGTGTAATGCCTCACTGCCAGCAGAGGGGACGTCATATCCTTCAGCTATCCATATTGTGGGAGCAATGGCAAATTAGGATAATTTCTTTTGATTTATAACTGAAATGAATAGGCTGGGGACATTTGGTAGCATTTAAAATTCTAAATGAGCTGTCTTCCCCCTCATTCCTTTTACCAAGGCTAGTATTTATATATATATATATATATATATATATATATATATATATATGGTTCTACCTGACTTAGTCGACAGCGTAGAACACCGACAATGGAATCCTGAGCTCCAGAAGATCGACAATGAAGAAGACCGACGTGAATCGCGAGTGCCAGAACATCGACAATGCAGAAGACCGACACGACGGATGACAACACCGACGCCGAGGATGCCGACATGGGAAAAAGCTGTGTGAGTATGCGGTAGTGACGGACGTTAGGGTGCGAGTCAGGTAAGTGTGGATATTGACGGTCTGTGGGGATAGGGGTGGGTTAAGTGAGTTAGGGTTAGGGAGCGGGTTAGGTAAGTGTGCGGTAGGAATAGACTTTGGGATAGGGGCGGGTTAAGTGAGTTAGGGTTAGGGAGCGGGTTAGGTAAGTGTGCGGTAGGGATAGACTTTGGGTTAGGGGTTAAGTGAGTTAGGGTTAGGGAGCGGGTTAGGTACGCAAAGCGATAGTGACGGACCTTAGGGTTAGGTTGTAGATAGTTGTATATGTAAGGCTTAGTGTGGGTTTGTAAGGATTTTGGTGTGCTTGTGTTGTGTGTGTGGTTTGTGGAATGGGGATGTGTTTTGTTTTTATTGTTATTGTGGTGTGTGCAGTGTATGGGGTTTCGTGTTTGTGTACCGTCGGTTATTTCGTTGTCGGGTATGTGAGGTTTCGTGTTAATGCACTGTCGATTATGTGGTGTCGGTGATGTCGTTGTCGGTGTTGTGTGGTTTCGACTATGTCAGGTAGAACCATATATATATATATATATATATATATATATATATATATATATATATATATATAAATAGTAGTAGTACATGGAGCATATGGTGGTCAGGTCACTGATGCTGACCTAATACCATGCATTGCCTTATGTGGTTCGTTTATGACTGCCATTAATTACAAAGGCATGCTAGGCAAACTGGTTACTTTCTAAATTGTAGGGACAATACATAGGAATTAAAGAATCAGTATTGCATTATATCTATCAAAGATAAATGCATAAGAACAAGGAATAGTACTTAGGATAGACCTCGTCTACATTATATTAAATGCAGCGAATAAAGTGCTGATGGCCATTAGCTGCTGGGTTCTTGTGATGAGGTAGTTACAAGCATAATTAATCACACTAAATGTTTTGGGACATCATAGGTTACATGTCAATCTCCCGTGATGTTTTTTCACATGTCTGTGATCTGCTCCTCATAAGGATTGATGCCGTGCTGGTGGATTGCGGTCTTTTTCTCATAAGGATTGGGCTCTTCCTGGTGGATCACTGGTAGGGTCAGAGGTAGGTTGGACCTGCTTTTCATCAGGATTGTTTTGCTGGCAAAGCGCAGGTATAGTCAAAGGTTGAAGTCATTCTATGGCAGACTTTCAGATGTGGAGTTGGGTCTTGGTCCCTCTTTCACTTTTCCTTTAACTTGATTCCTTTTGTATTCATAATCACAGGTGTAGTATGCAACTAGGTAAAGTTGCTGTGGGTAATGTTATATGGGAATATTTCCAAGTGACTCCTATTTTTGTTCCCTCTAATCCTGTCAATTCTGTTGCTGAGAAGGCAACAGCGAAGGATGGCCCAGTGGCGGTAGAGCCTAAGGTGTCTTATAGTGCAGGAGAAGTTGTCCTCCATGGAACAACAGTAGTTGGTGGCAGATGGGCATGGCAAGATTACCCTCCCCAGTAGTATAGCAAGATGACCCTCCCCAGTAGCTCAGTCTGATAAGGATTAGGTCTGTAGTTCAATTTGTATAGGGGGTTAGACGTCTGGCAATGGTATGGGGCATTATGGGAGGTAAGCGGCTACTTTAACAGGGATGCCATGGTTTAAATTTCTGTGGCTCTGACTGTTTCTCCTTCCATTTTCAAGATAAGGAGTGTTGCCTCTATACTATGTAACAAATGATGAAACTGCATTTCCGAGGATTTACATTTGTCTTTCTCTTTGCAGAGGATGATGTTGTGATGGGTGTTTCAGCTGCCGCAGTGCTACGCAGTGAGGTTGCAGATGGGGGAAGCAGGTTGTTGCAGTGGATGTCTTGGTTGCTAGAGGGGTGTGCAACAAGGTTACACACAGGAGTGCAAAGGGAGCAATGGAAGTGCATTTCAAAGGTAATGGAAATGGTAGGAATGGAAGCTCAGTCGCTACAGTGCTGTATAAGAGGTTACAGGTAATCTGGTTTCATTGAAAGCTTATTAAGGCACATCAGAGGTGTGTGTGGGTCAGGGTAGTGGGGAGGCAAGGGAGGAGGAGGAGGCATGTTGGGGTAGGCTACTATCTTTACTTTGGATTGATAGGTGTGTGGTATATGTTGAGCATGGTAAGGCAGTTCCATTGGTCATGAGGAGGTAGTTACAATTAGTTAGGGGCAAAGAAGCAGGTCTTGACAGTGACTAAGATGATCATATTTTGTGTGTCAAGAGGAGTTAGTTCTTTGTTTTACAGATGGCAATGGAGTTGCAGGTGACAAAGGTGCAGAGTGGCAGCAGTTAGTGGATCAGTTGATGGCACAGTAAAGGGGACCAATCGTTGCTACAGAGGTGGGCAATGGATTGGCAACAGGGTGGGGGGGACTTCAGAGTATTGGGGTAGGTAGGCATATTACCATGGGAATATATACCAAGTGGGGGAGTAATGGGTATCTTCTTCTTTCGGCTTTTTCCTGGTTAGGGGTCGCCACAGCGGATCACCTGTCCGCTCATAATTGGCAGTGGAGTTTTACAGTGCCGAGGTGCCAGCCCAGCACCCAACCTTCCACAGAAGGCACATGCACGCACATACTCACACCTAGGGCCAATTTGGAGTGTCCAATCCACCTACAGCATGTCTTTGGGATGTGGGAGGAAACCGGAGCACCCGGAGGAAACCCACGCGACCACAGGGAGGACATGCAGACTCCGCACAGAAGGCACCCCAGCCGAGAATCGAACCGGAGAACCTCTTGCTGTGAGGCAGCAATGCTAACCACTGCACCACCGTGGCTGCCCCCAGGGGAAGTAATGGGTATAATTATAGCAATAAACAATGGGCGAGAGGTGGCAGTTAGTGATTGCATATATTTTGATGACTAGGCTAATGCGCTTGGGGTCCGGGTGAGATGGGAAAGATGGTGGTCTTTCTGTAGCTGGGAGTATGGCGACTATGTGCACGTTTTAGGTCATTCAGTTTAGTTGGGGGGGGGGTTGGGGACTATTACAGTTCACATAAGTTGCTGTTGTACATTAATGGTCTAATTTGACATGTCAAGACAGGACATTAATATTGGTTTCCTTCTACTGTACATGGCATCTGTGATATAAATAGCCCCTGTTAACAAGGGTTATCAGTAATCATGTGGGAATGTTGGTAGGGTGATTAAGGAAGTGTTAGGTTGAGGGGGGGAGTTAGAGCAATTTAGCAGCGGCAGTTTAGGGGCAGGGAGTGCTTTGACATTGCTTAATGTCATTAAGAAAGTTTGATTGGTGTATGCAGAGAATTTACATTGTTCTTTCTTTTGCAGGTAGCAGTACTTGGGACCTGAAAGAAGTAGCGTGGCAGGTGATTGAAATGGCAGGGTGGCTGTTTTTGCTTGTGACTATATCGGTTGCAGAACAGGTCCTGGTTAACAGTGGTGCAATGTGGTCATAGACTGCAGTTAACAGAGGGAGCAGTGGTCAGTTGCTTGATGGAAGCGGGGAGAAAAGGAACATATTAGGTTAGATTGGATATTCTGGCATGGTACAAGGGGGTCACAGGTAATGCTATTTAGGTTAATCAAGGCATGTTTCAGTACTAGTATGTTAGGGTTTTGGGGTCGATGACAGGGATTGGATTTGGTTTACAAATAGGTATACCGAATGATATTTGGCTTAACTCCCTCTTTTATGGGGGGTAGTTTGGTTATAAGATTTTGGTAGGTGGGAGGAGGAACAGCCTGGTTAGGCTGGTTGGCAGAGAAGAGGGACAGGCTTGCCCTCTTCTATTCCCCCTCTGGTGTCTGGAGGTTCATTTTGAGGACTGGGGAAAGGAAATGAGCAGCTGAAGGAAGTTTGCTGAATAGGTAAGTAAGCGGAGGTAAGGATGCTGCTTATTTGGTTGGAAGGAAATTCAATGAATGAATGGTTTATGAAGTGAGATGGGACGCTGCTTCATAAGTAAAGTAAGCGAGCAAAAGTATGGACACTGCTTACTGGGGCAGGATGAGTAGGTACACTGTCCTGATTAATATTACAAGGATGTTTTAAGGTATGGACGCTGCTTACTGGGGCAGGGTGAGCAGGTATGCTGTCCTGATTAACATTACAAGGATGGTTATGCTGTGTTTAGATTCACCTGTATTATGTCCCATTGCATTTAATAAATGTTGATAATCAAAGCTATGTTATGGAAGTTTTAATAAAGGTCATCAAATGTCATTCAGTGTGATGTGTTTATTGAAGGGGACCGGGACAAATGAGGTTTGGCAACAAACCAAGTTTTCCTGGGACATCATCAAGTCGGGTTAGGCTGCTATATTAATGGGAGTTAAGTGGGTTGGGGAGATGCAAGGGTTAAAAGGAGGGAGGGATGATTGGGAGGAAATGAGATAAGGGTGGGGAGGGGCTTAAGGGGTTTAGACAAGTGTAGCTGGATAAGTAATCACATTTTGGCGTGAACTTGCTTCCCTCTCTCCCTCCCTTTTTGTTGGTGGGGATTGTGGTTGTTTTATTAGTCGGGGTAGGCAGAGAAGAGGGACAGGCTTGCCCTCTTCTATTCCCCCTCTGGTGTCTGGAGGTTCATTTCGAGGACTGGGGAAAGGAAATGAGCAGCTGGAGGAAGTTTGCTGAATAGGTAAGTAAGAGGAGGTAAGGATGCTGCTTATTTGGTTGGAAGGTAATTCAATGAATGGTTTATGAAGTGAGATGGGACGCTGCTTCATAAGTAAAGGATGGGTAATTCAATAAATGTAAGGTGAAGTGAGTCTGGGATGCTGCTTCATAAGTAAAGTAAGTGAGCAAAGGTATGGACGCTGCTTACTGGGACAGGATGAGTAGGTACGCTGTCCTGATTAATATTACAAGGATGTTATAAGTAAAGTAAGCGAGTTAAGGTATGGACGCTGCTTACTGGGGCAGGATGAACAGGTACGCCGTCCTAATTAACATTATGAGGATGGTTATGCTGTATTTAGATTCAACTGTGTTATGCCCTGTTGTATTTAATAAATGTTGATAATCAAAGCTATGTTATGGAAACTTTAATAAAGGTCGTCAAATGTCATTCGGTGTGATGTGTTTATTGAAGGAGACCTGGACAACTCTGGTCAGCAAGGTGAAAAGTTTATTGATTCTACACAAGTAAGAAGGATTCAAAAGAGACTGCCTCAGTGAAACCATTTCCCATGTTCCAAGAAAAATTGTTTGAGTGACAGAGAGAAGCCCAGAAACGGACCAGAAGAATTAGGAGAAGGTTGGATTTGAGCTAGGTGTTGGTACTGCAGGAAGATGAGAAACAAGAAGACTAATAGAACTTAATGAACAGTGACAGAAATGGAAAATACTAGTCCCAGTGTGAGTTGCTTGAACTAGTGGGAAAGCTGGAAAACATGAGTCTCATGTTGTGCCAGTCAGGAGAAGGTCGACTTTGAACCAGAAGCTAGTATGGTGAGCAGATAAGGACTGTGCAGAATGGTAACATTAAAACAAACTTGGTAAATACTGAAGGAACTGTACGGTGAGCTATTTATTTGAAAAGGTGCAGGGAGTTAAAACATGTGAACCTAATTTTTTATGTTTGCTGATGAAAAAAAAACAAATAGAGGGAAATGTAAGTAAAATAGCTGTTCATTTATAAATGTTCTGTTTATTATTATTATTATTATTATTATTGTAAAATGCACTATAGTAGTAGAAAGTATGTTTCTAAATGCAAAGGGTGAAAGCATTAAGTACAATAATGCTTAGTGCAAGTGAAAAAGTAACTTTTTTGAGTGGTAGCTGACTTGATTATCAGTAAGCCATTAAATAGCAAAGTAGCTTATCGTTTACATTATTTTTGCAGCATAACACAGAACACTTGGAATGAGAAGGGTACAGTTAAACACTGTTTGAACTCTTAAGGTGCAGGGGGCTGTACTATGATGGTCTATTACTCATAAAAACATAAAAGTTAATACAAGTTATTTATTTTTTGTTCCCTGTCTGCTTCATTCTTTCTGGCTACTCCAGTGGCTCCACCCATTGATCTACCAGTTTTTTCCTACTACTTCAGGCTATCTCTGTTTTAAAGCTAGGGCCAGTGCATAACTTAAGGGTGTCTTGGGGTATTGTGTAGTTGACTCCTTCTATGGGGGATTTTTTTTTCACTTATGATCTACCCATTAGTATCTTCCACTGCTGCACTCACCTGTTGTATCCAAGGTTACTCTCCTTTATGGATCATACCTCTCCTTAGGGAACACCTAGAAGAAGACCCCCCCCCCCCGGGAGATGCCAGCTCACCTGGGCTGTAGTTAGGGCTTTATCCCTCTATGTCATAGCACTGGCCTCAGTATCAGTTTGTTTTTGACGTGCACAATGTATTTTACAAGAATACACTAAAATAATGTGGCTTTACTTAAGGGCAGTGTTTTTCTTCATTTGTGTGGGGCAAGCATGTTAAAAAGCATATTAAATAATTAAAGCAAAGTGAATAATATGTTTTCTCTATAAGCAGGAGAGTGCAACTGTCTTAGCAGAAATTGATAAGAATTGAACTGATATAATTGAGATAAGAAAGACATTATTTAACAGATGTTCAGAACCTGCACTCTTTGACCTCTTCAGTTGACCTGTTAAAGGGACAGCAGTTTACTCTTAGAAGGGAAATAAACTACAGTTTTATACAACTGTAGTTAAAAAAGAAAAATAAATACAGTGGGAAACAGCGTTGAAACTTAATATCTATCTGCCAGCAGCATTAACTTTAGATTGTATTAGCATAAAGTCACAACTCTATTTTTCAATCAAATCTAGTCAATAAATTTTCTCAAAGAGATAGTTTCTCAAGACTAGTCAGTGAACTTTCTCAAAGATCTACCTTTTAAGTTGAAGGTTGGGGAGAGTATTGGACGCTTGGATGCCATGCAGTAAACAGAGAGGACCACCTTGCTTGATTATACTTAAATGTACAACTTTCTCTGGGAAAGAACAAATTATTAAAAAGATGTGGTAACCAGGAGTGAGACAGGAACGTGTGGGTGCAAAAAGTATTTATAGGCCAAGACTATTCAGTGGTTGCCTGAAGAAGGAGACCTCCTTTTATACCAACAAGGCACCTGTGAAAGTTGAAGGAATTCAAATCTAAATGCTTGTATCCAGCCTTATTTAAGATGATGCTGTTTGGAGGGTTTAAAGCCAAGGGCCACAAGACTGCAAATAATCAAAGTGGAGAAATGACTAAGCTATATTGGGAGAACAACATGTTCCGAGAGCACTCTGGGGAAGGGGTGGTATAGAGTCTTCCCAATATTCAGGAAATCAAACGCCCTAACAGAGAGAAGAAACATTCAGCTAGCACACCAGGCTGAAAGAGCAGGAGAGGGATTATTGGCAAATCAGTTATGATAGTTAGAGAAAGGGATATCAGCAAGAAGGAGGAAGTGAATGTACCATAAAGTATTGAAGAATAAGTAAATATTTAGTACATGTTAGACTGGCACTTGTCTGAATTGCTTTATGTGACAGCATGTGAAAAAAAGTACTGGCAAATATGAAGTGCTAATTGGAAGAACAAATTCAATTTGAACTGAGCTGAGATTGCTGGTGGACAGTCCTGATATCATCATATAAGTCTTGGTTTAGGCTAGCTTAGGGGATGAACAGATAATGATTTATTGATACTATTAGAACAACTTTGTATTGAGGAAATGCAGTTAAAGTGTGCTGCTTTTTTTCTTTATTTTTCTTTTCTTTTCAACAGACATAAAAAAGAGTCTCAAGCAATATTGAGTGACATTGTTTTGTGGATTTGAATAAAAATTTTAATATGATTTAAAAGTGGTGGAGATTCTGGACCTCACAAATAACGAATGGAGTATCACAAAAGTATAATTTAAACCATGAAGAAGCTTAATATGGTTAACCTACGTAGACGAGTACCATGAGGTGCAGAATAGGACACTGACGGAGCAGATCAACTTGTTTTTTTTTTTTTTACAAAAGCAATAAGGTCTTTCCATGGGTGAATGGCTACTCCCATCAGGAGTAGTGGGGGAAGTGTGACTAATGGTCTGCAGCCAGATTGAGTGATTTGTTCCTGCCTAGGAAGAAGCAGTCCATTATATTGTATATAGTTAATGCATATTTTTATTATTGTTAATGGTTCTTTGCTTTGCACATTTTGATGAAAAAAAGGGAATGAGAGGGAAATGACACTAATGAGATATAGATGAGTATGAAATAAACTATAGAAAGTAGATGGAAGAGAGGGGGAATTATGTAAGCCTTAGAAAGGAAAAATGGAAAAGATCAAAGGAGCAAAGAAAGCAAGTTAAACATTATAAGTTCAGACTTACATGAAGTGCAGCAGGAAGTGGCTATTGGTGCTAAAGACTCCATAGTCACCAGAAAAAGGGAGAGTAGGGGAACTGCAGAATAGGTTAAATTATAATAATAAGCCTTGTCACAGGAAACATGCATTGGTTTATGAACCAGTCGAGAGACAGAGAATTTCTAGTGTTATTAACAAGAATAAAGCAATTTTTGTAACTTCTCAAGAAACACACTTGGGGAAGTTGAAAATGCCAAATTAGGCAGGAAGGGGTTTTGAATGCTAACAATGTCAAGTTATGAGGGGCCCAGGAGAAGGGGGTGATACTGATAGCATGGGAAGACTTGTCACTTGAAGATAAAGGGTTTGTAGTGAACAAAGGAGGTTGTCTTGTGGAGTGGAAGTGAAAGTACTTGATGAGATCCCTGACTGTGACATTCATTTATGTCACCAAAATTACACAATTTACTGAACATTATTCACTTTTGTGAGAAGCTTTTAGTGCTAACTTGTGACTGGAATGATATAGTTAATTTAGTAGATTCCAAGGGAAGGAAGACTTTTGATGAAGGAAAGAGTAGTTAGAAAAGTTTGGACTGATAGGGTTAGTGGATGCATGGGAAGTGTGTTATAGGTGCACAGAATGTGGATTCACACATTACAGTTTAAAGTGGCACAGCTGGTCTAGACTGGACAGGTGTTATGTAACAACAGAACACAAAGGGAAAGTGCAACATATGGAAGTGGCACCAAAACTGCATTTAGATCGTGCAAGGTACAGCTTGATTTATGTATCAGAAGCAGAGAAATGGAAGAAAAGCACTGCAGGTTTCCCACATTGTTGATAGATAATAGGTGTTTGAGTTAGCAGTGAAAAAAATGTCACAGAAGGGATTAGAAAAATAGGGGAGCTGCCCTCATATAGTTGGGACAGATGAAAGATAAATTAAGACAGAATGGTCTGGAAATTATATATATGTATATATATATATATATAAATATATATATATATATATAGAGAGAGAGAGAGAGAGAGTGGGATAAGGAGAAGTAGATATAGTTGTTACAGAAAATAAGGGATGTACAATTACAAAGGGTGAAATTATCATCAGCCGAGGAGTACATATTGTTGCAATATAAGGTAGAGTGGCAAGACAGGGAGGATAAGAGGATTATGGTACAAGGTAAAACAGTTCATAACTTATATTCACTCTCCTCTTCAAAGGCATCAGCAGCAAGGTTAAGGCAGCAGAAGATAGAGTAAGTGGTATGGAAACTTAGGAAAGAGGAAAGTGAGCTTACAGAAGACCAGGAAGAAAAAGCAGGCATTTATGACATGTTATGAGAATTTATACAAAAGAGTAGTAATGGAGGGTAGGAATGGAGAAGAAATAAGGAAATAGCTAACAGGGATCTGCCTAAAGGGAATGATGTACAATGAAGGTCAAAGGCTCACTGTAAGGATCGCTCAGCAGGAAATCATAAGGACAAAAGATACCCAGTTGAGTGAGAAGTCACTGGGAAGTGATGGTTTCTTGATGGAGTTCTGGAAAATAGAGAAGTATAGGATAGTTAAGATCTGAGAGATGCTGTTCAATCAGATATTGGAAAGACCACAGCCACCAAGGCCCTGGCAAAAAGACATGATGGTGGTTCTGTCTAAGGAAGGGAAAAATCTCATACAGATATTCTTGTATGGATCCATAACTATTTTAAGCAATGACTATAAAATATTCATGACCATTAATAGTGAACAGGCTGGATAACGTACTTCCAGGTATATTACATGACGATCAGTGTGGGTTTGTGACAGGGAGGAAAACTTTTGACAACATCAGCAGAATATTAATGGTGAAGCAGGAAGCTTTTGTGGCTCTGGATGTTGAAAAGGCATTTGGCAGGGTTTCCTTTTTGAAACTGTGTCTTCAAACAACTGTTGAAGCAGCTGTATGAAGGAGGCCCAGGTGTAGGTTAAGGTCTTAGGGGACCTCTCAAGGAGTTTGAGCTGCTGATAGGTACCCAACAGGAGTGTCTACTTTCTGCCCAGTTATTTACAATATATTATGAGCCGTTAGCAGAACTGATTAGTGAGTCAAATGTGAGAGGTTATGGCTAGGTAAACCTGGAATTGAAAACATGCTTATATGCAGATGATGTAATATTTTTTAAACACTTTTATTACATTATCACTTAAGACATAGGCAAATATACATTAACAGAAAAGAAAACAAACCATTTTAACATTTTTCCATTTAAATACTGATACATATGTTTTATTTGTTCTATCATCAGTCCAACATAACAAATAATTGCTGAATTCCTGCCTTCCCTTAAATCTCACTCTTCCTTCTGAATGTTATACATGTAGTGCTCCCACAGTTTCCATTTACTTCTATGTAATTTGCTCCTTCCCCTTTCTAAAGATCTCACTTCCAGTTCTTTTATAGCTTTTATAATATTCAGTACCTCAAATATAGTTGGTGTAGACTCTGATTTCCATTTTCTTGTAATTGCTTTTGGCAGCCAACAGAATCAAACTTAATAACGCCTTACTATGTCTAGGTAATTCGGATCCTGTATCCCAGCTCAAAATAATAATTTCCTTACTTACAGCCATTTGCTTACTCAGTATTTCTGATAGAGTACTCTTTAAGGAATTTTTAAAATCTCCCAACTTATTACACTCCTAAAACATATGTTCCCAGTTACAGATTTCTTCTCCCTTACACCTCCAACATTTGCTATCTGCTTGAGGAAGAATTTTTTGAAGTGTGCTTGGGGTATAAAAGGGGTATAAAAATACTTATGCAAACACTTCCAGCAAAGACCCTAAACCGTCTGGACTTGGTTGCATTCTTTCATCCCAATCTTTTCTAACCTTATCTGATTGATTCTTATAGTTATCATACAATATTTTATATGCACTAATAATTATCCCTTTTTAACAACTGCTTTTGTCCTAGATGGAACTAAAAATTCTACCAGAGCAGGTCTTTTCCTATTTCTTTGTCTGTATTCTGAAATCAAGCCCTGGTATGGAAGACAGTTTCTAGCATGCATTCCAAATGTCTTCTTGGCCTCATCCCACTCTATTACCTTTCCTGCTTGAGTTATTTTCTCCCACTGTCTTGGTTCCTTCGCCAGGTTTCTCCAGTAAATTCCAGCCCCGTCTTGCCTATTTTCTGTACCCATACTTACAGTCATCAGTACTGGCAAGATATCATTTATCCATTCTTGTTTTGACTTAGTTCTTAGAATACTTTCTTCTACATTATGAACATAATATTCTGTATGATTGTTATTGTTCTCCTTAAGGATCTGCATCCAAAATCCCACTCTGTTTCTTGAACTCCCCCTTGCTTCATCATCATCCCTTTCCACTTTGAATTATAACCTTCTGCTTGTGTTATATATCTCAACCTTAAAGGTGTATCTCTAAAATATCCCTTTAAATCAGGTAAGCCTAAACTACCTTGTTCTATTTGAAGGATGAACTTATCCCATTTAACTCTTGCCCTCTTTCCCTCCCAGATACATTCCTTCAGTTCTTTATTAATTATTGTCCACAACTTCTTGGGTTGATAAAAGTATGCCTGAACTGTATACAAGATTAAAGGGGCTAAAAACATTTTTACTGCGTGCATGTTATTATCCATATCCATAAATAAGGGTTTCCGGTTTCTCAATTTTGTATTATCTTCTGTTTAGTCTCTTCCCACATATCCTTAGCTGTCATAACAGAAGCCTTTTTAATCCATGCTCCTAAATATTCCATGTTATCATGCCCCCATAAATATAGGTATTGCTGAACTAATTTGTGTGTGGTACATCATTTACGGCTATAGCCTTTGTTTTATCTTCATTAATTGTATATCCAGAAAAGACTTGACATTGTCTCAAAATGTTCCACAACACTGAGATGTCCTTTTCTGGATTTATCTAGTACAAAATAATATCATCTTCAAATAAAGCCAACTTTTCTTGATTACTATACCAATGATATCCTTGTGTTTCTGAGTCCCTTATTTTCTTTGCCAGTGGCTCTAAATATAAAGCAAACAACAATGGGGAAAGAGGGTACCCCTGCCTCATTCCTCTGTTCAAACACAGCTTATCTGAGAGGAGCCATCCCACTTTAATTCTTGCCTCCAATCCTCCGTATATCCTTATAATTATCCTTATTATTGTTTCTGAGAATTCATATGCTTCCCAATGCCCTATTCATGAAATCCATGCTTACTCTGTAAAATGATTTCTCTGCATCAATACCCACCAACAACAGAGATATTTTATTACATTCTTCTTCCCTCTGGATCATCATTGTTCTATTAATGTTGTCAAATGTTAGCCTCCCCTGCACAAGTCCACACTGATCCATAGCTATCAATTCTGGCAGCACCTTTGCCCTTCTTTTAGTTAGTATAGACATAAATCATGGTTTAAAATTGAAATACGTCTATATGAAGGTGGGTCTGAAGGGTCCTTGCCATGTTTAGGTAGCACAGCCACCACAACTTTCTTCCAAGATACTGGTGCTTCCTTTCCTTTTAAAATAACGTTAAGCAAAATCTTTCAGATCTTTTATCACTTTCTTTTCTCTTAATTTCCAAACTTCTACAGGAATGCCATCTGTTTCTGGACACTTTCCTGAAGATCGATTATATATAACTGTTTTTATCTCATCATGTCCTGTCTTAACTGTTAGGTGTTGAGCCTCGTCTACCTGTAACATTGGCATAATTAAATTTTCCATAAATATAACCTTGGCATAATTAAGTTTTCCATAAATGTTTCCATTTGCATTCTTTTTTTGACCTCCACATGTCTTTGCTTTATACAAAGTTCCATAAAATTTCTGGAATAGCTCTAAAACTACTGCAGGATCTCTGGTTGTTTTTCTTGTTATAGGTTCCTAAGTGTGGCAACAACTCATTCAACATTCTGTTGGATAAGTCATTGTGTTAAAGTTTTTGTGCTGTGGAGTTATCACACTCCCTTATTTTCTCTTTAGCTCTCTTATTTGCTCCTCGTCTTGTTCTGTGAGATTCAACTTATTATGCAATACTTTAACCTTTGTCAGCCCCTCAAGTAACTTCTGTTACTTCTTAATCATATCTCTTTTTCTTTTATTTCTACTCTATTTTTAAACCCCATGTTCATTTTATCCCAGTCACTAGCCGAAGATATTTCTATCTTCCTTAATAATTACTCTTGAATAATTTCTACTACCCATTCCTTAACTTCCTTAAATTCCTATCTTTAAACAGATAGGTGGGAAAGTGCCAGTGTCTTATTTTTACTTCATTATCCTGCATTTTTATCTTAGTTTTTATTGGTGCAAGATCAGAAATAATTATTGGATGTGTGTCAAAGCTTTCAAATAAATGTACATGTTCCTGTGAAATATAATTTATATATAGTATAGCCCAGTTATTGTACCTTGGGAATAATATGTAAATTCTGTATGAGTTCCTACTTCTGAATTCACATGTTCCATACCAAATATTTTCATAAATGTGTTCAGAAATCTACCCTGGTTTATTAGATTGTCCCTTCTAGGTCTCCCTGATACATCCTCATTATTGTAAGTCAAATTCCAGTCCCCACCTGTAAATAATATTCCCTGCTGAAAGCTGATTATTTCTTCCAAAATGTTCTTAAGCACCATAATAGCAGTTTTTAGTGGAATATAAATGCATGCCATTGTAATCCTCCTCCCTTGCCAATAGCCCCTTACTATTACAAGTCTACCATTTTTGTCTTTTTCCCCTCATCTATCACTATTAAAGCCTCTCTAGTAATTAGTATAATTACTCCCATTTTTCTCTGTGGACAGCTGCGGTGGTGCAGTGGTTAGCACTGTCACCTCACAGCAAGAGGCTCTCCAGCTCAATCTTCGGCTGGGGTGTCTTCTGTGTGGAGTCTGCATGCCCTCCCTGTGTCATGTGGGTTTCCTCCGGTTGCTCCTGTTTCCTCCCACATCCCCAAAGACATGCTGCAAGTGGATTGGACACGCTAAAATTGGCCCTAGGCGTGAGTGCATGCATGTGCGTGCCTTCTGTGGAAGGTTGGGCACCGGGCTGGCAACTCGACACCGTAAAAGCTCCACTGCCAATCATGAGCAGACAAGGTGATCCACTTTGGTGACCCCTAACCAGGAAAAGCCGAGAGAGAGAGAGAGAGAGAGAGACACTCCCATTTTTCTCTGTCCCTGATATTCTGCTGAATATCCAATCTGAAATTCTCTCTTTGTCAAATTCACATGTTCGTTTCTTTCCAAATGTGTCTCCCGCACATTGCTATTTGTACTCTGCATTTCTTAATATAATTTAATACTCTTTCCTTTTTATCTATATCAGTAAAGCCATTCATTTTCCAGTATAACATGGACAGCACAGCCATTATAATTAAAAGCTATTGTTCCTACTTGCTATACATGACAGTTTTTTTTTTTGAATATGTATTTCCAGCTTTTGTGTTACATGCATATACCAATGTTTGATAGGCTGGTCTTTTGTACAGTTGTTTCTTCTCATCTCCATTTGAACCTATGCCACATTTTGTAAGACTTAAGTTTTTTGTTTTGAGTGTTTTCATTTAAACAAAAATTTAAAATCCCCTATTAACTTGTAAAAAACACACAGAACTACACATACAGGCATTGTCATAGGATCATAGGAGGTTACTAGGCTATTGGCCCTGAGGCCCTTATAAGCCTAGCCAAGAGTTTAGCCTATGTTTTGACAAGTAGGCACCCAATGCCCGTGTCCAGCTGGGACACGGGTAGAATCCCAGGGGTATATTTTCTGTTTCCAATCCAGTTATCCAAGTTGCTCTTAAAAAGGGGTAAAGAGGTAATCTGCTTGACATAGGAGGAGTCTAGTCCATAGATGGGGGAGTCTCTGGGACTCAAATCCATCCCACCAACAAGTCCTGTTAATGTCACAGACCAGGTTGAGGCCATGTATGTGAGTTGCTCGAGTGGAGCGTGACTTGCTGATATGCAGCAGTCCTATCAAGGTGGGGTCCGTGATCACCTTGTATGCCAGACAGTGGTCACCTCTGAGGAGTCTGTATGAAACTGAATAGAGGGATAGGGCTTTTAGCCTATCTGTGCATGGTAGATGTTTGAGGCCCTGGATTCTCCTGGTGAGGAACCTCTGTGATCTCTCCAGCTGTTGCATGTGCTTTGTGAGGTACATGCCAAAAGGAGCATTGTAGTCAATAATGGGCCTTATAAGGGGAGAATACAGGGATGTTATGACCTCCTTGTCCCAGGATGAGATACCCTTACTTATGAGGTGGGCCATGTAAAAGGCTTTCCGTACAATGGAAGCAACATGGTGGTCAAAAGTCAGGGTGCTATCAACCTGGGTGCCCAAATCCCTGACAACTGATTGCGTGCTTAGGACAGTGCAGCATTGCTATGTGTGCTATGCATTTCTTAATATAATTTAATACTCTTTCCTTTTTATCTATATCTATAAGGCCATTCATTTTCCAGGATAATATGGACAGCACAGATAAATGCACTTTATCTAACCTAAAATTAATGTTACCCATGCTGAAGTGCATGTTACAGCCTATGCTTCCACTTACACACTGATTGCTTTCTGTTCTTTTCTTACCTGTCTTCCCCCTCCCAGATATGAAATACAGCTTTTAGCCCTAAGAAGAAAGTGCACTGGCTATCTTTAAATAAACTAAATTATACACTGTTCTATTAATTACATTAAAGTATTAAGGCTGCTAGGGAGGTTCTTAGTTCTTATTCACTTCCTATAATTTCAAAATTAATTTTCACCGAACTGCTAGCCATTGTACCTTTAAATGTTATGTTTTCCTCAGCAAAGAATGCTTAGAATGCTAAAGATTAACTGATTGCACATGCAAACATCTTGTCTCCATGGAAATGCACTAAGCAATGAGTCTTTGTAAATTTCACTCAGAAAGGAATGCACAGCTGCCTCAGCTGCAGACATCTGGACACCACTGAACATTTGCCAGTGGAAAACAAACAAGCTAATATCTTTGCAGTTGTAACAAGCTTAGCATCATCATGCCTTTCATCATTTTGTCTTATTTTTAATGCCTACATGCATACAAAAGCACCTGTTTGCAGCATAAGCCAAAGGCATTCAGCCTTATAAAATAACAATAGAAAATATCCTAATTCTACATATAGTATAATCAGTGCACTTTTACACCCCACCCCCATCCTAGCACCCCATGATCACAGCATATGAACATACATTAAACTTGCTTTTGTCTAGCATTTTTTCTCATTATACTGTAAAAACCTATATTTCATACGGCTAAAAAGTACTTGTTTGCTTTAATATCTTTAACACATATAACAATCACTGAAAATAGTCACACTACATTTAAAATACCACTGACTGCAGGCTACACACTACACAAAACTGTTTTACTGTATATAACATGTAGATTATATCATGAAATGTTTTATACAAATATTCCAAAAAGACAGAGGCAAAGGTGTACTGATATAACTTCATAAACAAGCAACGCACACCAACAGGAAAAGGAGAAATGACCACAGAACAAACTGTGTTGTAAGAAAAGTAAAATATGTATTGCACCAGAGTGTGCATAAAAATCTGTTTAAGGATAAATTGTTATAAACACAGCATTTTGTCCCCAGTAAAAAACTCATTCAGACTTCTTCAGAACTAAAAGAACACCACATCAAACAATGTTATATAAGCTGTTAACAAGCTGTTAAAATATCATATGATCAAACAATTAAGTCCTTAAAGGCACATCCTTTAAAATCATCACATTTGTGAAAATTCACATAAAAGTAATGTTAAAGTAAAAACGAAGTGTAATAAAATCTCAATAAGAAGTAATGTTATGTTTCTATAAAAAATAAAACTTTTTACTACTTTTTAATATAAAAGTGCATTAATATAAAATAGGAATCAAAGCTTAGAAGCTCTTTGTTTAAGTACTGGAATCAAGGGCACATAGTTTTTCACTTCAGGAGGATGCACTGGCATCTAGTTTAAGTTGTCATAGTAATTCTTTGTACTCAGTTCTATCCTCCCATGAACCAACCCTAGGCTTAGACAAAACTATTTTTAAAATATTAAACAAAAACTGCTTAAAGGAAACACATTTTACTGAGTGTCTGAACAAAGTGTTATTTACATTACCCCTGATAAAGTCATAAGTGTGTTCATATATATGTTTCTTAAAAATGCATTCAGTTTTACCTAGGTAAAATGCAGGACACTCTGAACAAACTGCAAGTGTACCACTGCTTTTGTATTACAATTTCCTCCATCAGGAATTCAGTAGAATTGTATGTGTTGTTAAGAGTTATAGATTCAGTCTCCAAAATGAATCTACATTGGTTAGACGCCTCGCACTTTCTGGTACCTTCCTTTGTAATCGTGTGCATGAACTGTCTCAGTTTTTTCTAAAATATTTTTAATATTTCTTGCCTTCCTGTATATAAAACTTGGTTCATCACTGAGGATAAATCTAATGTTTTAGTCACTCTCAAGAATACTCTAGTTTTTGCTGACAATACTTTTGATAACTGCAGGCCCTGAGTTGTATTCTAAAATAAGAGCTCAATTAAAGAATTCAGCATCACTTAACCTATCTCTGTCTGCAGTAAATGCTGCACCTTCATTACTGAATGCAGTAACTGGATTTTGCACGAGGTGTATTTGGTGTGGTTTCTTCACCAAGCCAGCACCCAAAAGAGAATAATTTCATCAATAATTTTCTTTACCAACTAACTGGGATATTCTCTGTCCAGAAACATCTGTTCTAATGTTTTTCACCTCAACATCAAATACATGCCTGCCAGAAATCATCCTAGCAAGTCTTACAAATTAGCCTTTAACTAAACTTTTTTTTTTCTTGGACAGCGGGTGGTGGCTACGGAAATGGAGATAGGCATCAGAAAACGTGACATATATATATATATATATATATATATATATATATATATATATATACACACACACACACACACACACACACACACACACACACACACACATATATAGTAGCTACAAAATGCTCTGTTTCTTAGGTGATGATAGTATCGAAGTAGTTAATTTGCTTTACTTGTAATTGGTAAGTGAATTTTAAAAAGGATGTTGTAGAATTAATATAAGTTATAAATGTGTTAACTAGTTCAGCACCATCTTTCTGTAATATGAAAATGTCATATAAAATCATACATACAATTTAATACTATTGAAAAACTCTGAATCAAATATAAACATCCTTTCCCAGGAAAGCATAACCAGGTTCACAAATATGAGGGCACAGGCCATCCCCATGACAACACCTCTAACCTGTCTGAAGACCTCTCCCTCAAAATAAATGTAATTATTCAGTAAAATAACTTCCAGCAGGTTAACTAATAGTCTAATTTCTAGAGATGGTAAAACGTTAAACATAACTAAGCCATCATAAAACAGTTCCAATCCAGTCCCCTGTGGTATACATGAAAATAAATCCACATCATCCATGGTTAAGGGGGGGGCTCCTCCCATAATTCAGGAACATCTGCTTAGAAAATCCCACAAATCTTTCAACATATGGATATCCATCATTTGGACTGGTTTTAACAGACTATCTATCAGCACTGCAAGTGGGTAGGTTTTAGACCATTGTGCCACAACTATTGGTCTGAAAGGAAGTTTTTGAAGGTTTTTATGCACCTTAGGGTTGTCAAATTGGTAGGTATAATGGGTGCAGAATTTTTAAGGAAATTAAATGTTAATTTGCCCTTGTAATAGGAGATCATCCAAAAACATATACATTTTCTTATATTCTACAAACACCTCATTCCTAGACAGCAGTGTAAGTCTCATGTTAATGTAGGATGTTTAGCATTTCACCAGTATAATGGAGGTGGTCAAATAAAATTACTCCCACCCTTGTTAGGTTTCATAATTATTAGTGAATGGTCTACCCTAAGTTCCTCTAATAATTTCCTTTCACTTTCAGTGAGGTAATTTCCTCTCTTTGTCATTTATTTAGTGGCAAAGTATTTATAGAAGTTGTATTGACAAGCACTGCTGAAAGTTTGAATTTTAGAATTCATGTGAGGCATACTAATACTTTTCTTTTTAAATAAACCATTTTCATGAGTGCACATAGTCTTATAAAATTGATTTGTGTAATTTAATTTTCTAACATACAGTTTAAATTCAATCAAAAAATCTGTAATGTTGTACATAGCAGTTGGAATGAAAGTAAAATATTTTTTCAAATAATAAGAAATAATCTTCGGTAATATTTAAAATACTATAATTGAATATCTTAAAATTGTTCCGTCTAACAATCACTTGATTGTCTTCAAAAATAATAGGGTGTAAAATAGTCTCTAATATCTGGATCTGTGTTTTCTTCTCCCTCTTCCCCTTCATCGTCTCTGAGGGCCTCTGGCATACTTCCTTTTATGTACTTTGGACTGAATCTGTGTTTTCCTCAAGATATTGTCCTGTAGTTGTGAACAGCTTGCAATCCTTTTGGATTGCCACAAAGAGGGAAACTGCAAAGGGTCTTCAGAGTCAAAAGCTGCCTCATCATTGCCTACTATCCCTACTTAGGGAGAATAAGGGTTATGATTGTCACTAGCTAGTGATTCCTTAGCATGCGTCTGCCCCTGGGTACTCTCCTGCTCATTGCCCTGATTAACAAATTGTTTATTCAAGGGAAAGGCCATTCCAGCTTCATACTGATGCTTATCTCTAATCAGCTTATTGTTTTTTGTAATCATAACTTTTTCACAATAGAAGTCAACCTTAGCAAAAATATTTTCATAATCTTGTCTGTACATTTCAAACAGCAAGCCATTCTTAATACAAATATTCAGTTCTTTAACTTCCTTACACAGATTGCTAATAAAGCCATTGTTGTAGTTAATAGTAAGTTTGAGGAGCTCAAGCCCCTGTCTGTTAAATAGATTAGTTAAGTCTGAAAAAATTAGTACCTGATTCCATTCCATTGGGGAACTTGTGGTATTTCAAACCAGTTGGTATTCTCTGAACTCTTAAACATTCTAAGAGGAACATATTGTCTAGTTGCAAGCTCACAACTTAAAAATAGTTTTTCTCAAATGACAAAATAAGCTCAGTTAAACTATCACAGTTGTTAAAAGAAGTAGCAATAGTGGTGTCATTTAATGCAGTAAAATCTTTCATAAACCATGCTTTAAAATCATCTGCTTGAGCACAATTGTTAGCTATTTGTGAATAAAGGTGAGTGTTAAAATTATTGCTTCCTTTCAAATTACAGACTATCTTTTTCATGCAGTATCAAGAAATTATGGCTGTCTATATGTTGGACAAGATTATATGAAATGTCAACTCTTTTTGGTGTGTTGTCTTGATCTGTTGGTGATTACTGGAAGTTCCTCACTACTCTGGTGAGCAAACCAATCAGCTTAGTGATCTCAACCAAAAACTCAATGACTCCACAAGTTGAATGTATTGTCTGCTCATTACTAGAAAACAGCAGTTGACTAGCATTAGTTGCTTCAACCAAATCCATCGCCAAGAAAATAAGACCAATCCAAAATCACCAAGGCACAGGTGTACTGGTAAAACTTCACAAACAAACAAAACACACCAATGGGAAAAGAAGAAATGACTACAGAACAAGTCGTGTTGTAAATAAAGTAAAATATTTATTGCACTAGAATAAGAATACAAATCCTTTTAAGTATACATTGTTATAAACAAAACTTTTTGTCCCCATTACAAAACTCACTGGGACTTCTTCAGAACTAAAAGGGCACCACATCAAATAGTGTTATCTAAACTGTTAACATATCACATGATGAAACAATGAAGTCCACATCCTTTAAAATAATCACAGTTGTGAAAATTCTCATAAACATAATGTTAAAGTAAAAATGAAGTGCAATAAAATCTTAATAAGAAATAATGTATGTTAGTATAAAAAACTTAAAACTTTTTAGACAGTTCATTCACACATGACTACAAAGAAAGTTATCAGAAAGTGTGGGGCTTGTAACCAGATTTTTATGGGTATTCGGGTGTAATGAATGCTTTATTTACAATGCAACTTGTTCTGCTCCTTTTACTGTTGGTGTGCTTTGTTTGTTTTGTACAAATACGAACAACAGAAATTGTTTTACTTACAGTTTCCCTCTTCCAGTGTCTTTCTAAACATAAAGTTAAGTATATGCTTTATCGTCCACCCACAAGTTTAACAAAGTCAACAAAAGTCGTGTTATTGAGACAGTTTTTCTTACAAAACCATATTTCACAAATGTGATAAGATGCTTTGTAGTCTTCTATTTATTCACTAATTTCAGAGTTGCTCGCCTTCTTCCTGTTCATCTCCATCTCCCAACACCAGACTCTGTTTCAAGTCCAAGGTACTACTAATTCTTTATATTAACTCCTGTGTTTGTTTACTGCCTCTCAAGCATTTTCTTTTGGAACATTGGAAAAGGTTTCATTGGCAGCCTCTCTATGAACCTTACTGTCAGAAGAATGAGAAGCAGACCCCCCTTCTGTTTGCTAATTCACTTTTTTTGGATACACTTTTTTATTTCTTCCTTAGCTTGTTCTGTGTCAAAAAATTACTTTGACCCTCAAGGAAAAAAACACTTTAAAGACAGCTGAATACAGCACCCTAAATGTCATGCCTACCTCTTTTGACTTTCTCTGATTGCTGTGATAAATTTGCTTCTCTTCTGCCTGCTGTACAGTGAATTATGCTGTCTCCAATTTTTAATACTTTGACCTACTGCCATAATTTTATAATGATAAACTCTTTCTGCTGATATGATTGCATCTGTACTAATATAGGTCTTGGCTGCTTTCTCATGCACAGGTTTGGAGTATACACTCGGTGTGCCCTTTTAATTAACAAATTATATGGCAGAACACCAGTCCAGCTGCTTATTTGTGCTTTCATAAAATTAATACAGTCTGTTCCTTCCAGTATTCCTGGCACACAGAAAATCTCAGGTTTTCTCTGAATGCTCTGTCTTCTAATGCTATTATTTTTAAGCAGTTTTTTTTCTTGAGAGACCTCATATTTAGACAGCTTTTCCTTCATGTCACCTTCTGATGTTAGTTTTTATTTTCAGTTCATCTGAATGGCTATTTAAAGTTTCTTCTATTTTCAGCCTTTTGTTTTTGAATTGGTATAGTCCTTCAGTATTTCATTTATTTCATTCCCCTCTGAGTACATTTGATTTATTTTTCTGTAGAATCATTCCCAGACAGTGTTTTTTCTTCACCTCTTCTGGTTGATTTTCTTTAAGGTTTTCCAGTTTTTTCTTTGCTAGTATTCAGGCAGTGTATTTACTAGCCAGTGACTGAATTTTACCCAAAACACATTTTCAATGATACTCTTTTTTTTTTTTTCTCAGTCTCTATTTTCACACCGGGAAAACTTAAGTTATGCTGTTGATCAAGTGCAGAAATCTTGAAAATTACAGATGATGAAATATTGACCTTAATTTACCCAGAATAGGATCTAATGGAGTTACAGAGGGTATTGAGAAGGTTTGGAGAAGTATCTAGCAGAAAGTTAATAAAGATAAAAGACAAGTAGTAAGGGTAAACATGGGGAACAGCAGGAGAGACTTAGCTAAGGGGATACAGAAAAGAAGTAAATAAGGAGTTAATTTCTTAGGAATGTGGTTGAACAAGACATGTAAAGAGTTTTGAAGGGTTACCTTTGCGAAGCAGGGTATAGAAATTGATTCAAAATTTGCAAGATGGGAAGATGTTTGCATTAGAGTAAAAGCAGAGTGCGAGTAATTAAATGGCATTTGACACCTTGTATATTATACTTCCAGCAGTCCTTTTGGCATCCCTTAAGTGGAGCAGAAGAGAAGATGCTGAGAAGATGATCAAGAATTTCATTTGGATGGGGAGAGAACACTCTAGATGAAATGGAGTAGACTTGTATTGCCTAAAGAGAAAGGCGACCTGGGGTGCCACCTGAAATTAAGCAATATATGAGAGCAGTACAAATGGCCTATTTAGAGAGAATTCAGTTGGTTAGGAGTGAGGCAGTCTGTATAAGGATAGTTAGAGAAAAAGATGAATGGGTATTAAGTTCTAACATTTTTAGGAGTGCTCAGGTAGTAGTTCCTTTGGTGCTTAATGTAGTTAGAAAATCATCAGGATATTCCAATCAGAAAATCTAGCAAGAATGGAGAGTCGAGCATTTTATTGATTAAGTGGCAAATAAAGGATGTAGATGATGAATCAGCAGTCAGGATGTCAGAGATATGAGGACACACATTAACTACTGGGACTTATCAATTGAAAATGGGGAGATACTGACATAGGAGAAGGTCAAGAAGAGATTTAATCTGACAAATGGAACTTTTCTATGGTATTTTTGCTTTAAGAAAAGAGTTATATAGGCTGCCATGGATGAGAATTAGTCAGGAAAATTGGTCAGGAGTAATTCACTAGATAGTGGAGGTTAGAAAGGAAGGAAGGGAATTAGGAAAAAGATTAATATCAACATTATAGAAGTCTTTATGGGAGCAGCAGACAGGGGAAGCTCACAAAGTATGGAAGCAGTTGACCCAGGCTTTAGGAGAACAGATAACACCTAATTAGTGGAACCATATTTGGGAGTTAAATTGGAAGGCAAATAGGCTAAGGAAGTTTAAGATATTTGTATGGAAGTGCCTTCACAAGTATTTTACATTCTGGCGAGATTAAGAGGAATGTTTCCCGAGACAAGTGGGGAATGTAACAGGTGTGGGATTGTCAAAAAAGGGGTTTGGATATATGTTTTCGGGCATGCCGGGTTCTCCAGGAATGGAAAGAAGACATTGGTCAGATGACAAGGATGTAAATGTAAATAAGGTTAGGTTGATGGATTTTTTTTGTTGTTGTTGGGCAATGGCCCTGAGGAAAGAGGTGGGTTAGGCAACTGTTGTGGGCAATAGGAGTGGCAAAAAAGAGAGCATTGACCAAAAGATGGAACATTAGTGGAAGTCCAAAATTCAGAAGATAGTGGGCCTGATAGAGGAATGAGGGAAGTAGTGGAGAAGCAATTAAAGAAGCAGAAGCAGAAACATATAAATAAATGACTCCCATGTTTTCTGTACCTTGAATAGATACCTTGAAGTGGTGGGGGTGAAGAACAAGGCTAAATTAGCTCTCTTATGCAATGTGAATGGGGAAGAAGTGTATTCGATTGTTTGAATAGTTTAACTGTTGCAGTCTGTATATCAATAAACTTTTTGAGTTTTTGTTTAAAAGAAGAAGAAGAGGAATAATTGTAGAGGGCTAATGGTAAAGTAAGTTGTTATTTGGACAATATGCATGAAGTTAGGAAAATTGCTACTAGAAATTGCTTTTTGACAGTAATCCCAGAGCACAGACATTTTTATTACAAAGACTTCAACAAAGTGTTAAGAGCTATGGCAAGACTTAATGAACCTATACAAATCCTGAAGAGATAATTGAGATACTTTGGCGATTTTATGAAAATCTATATAGATTAGGAGGGATTAGGAAGAGACACATTTGGAAACAGATATTCCAAAGCTTGGTGAAATGGAATCCCAACAATTAAGAGAGATGATAGATAAAGGACAAATAAAAAATGTGATGTATAAAAAAGCAGTGTAAAAGTCTCCAGGAATGGCTGGAATTCTGCTAGAAATTTAGGAGGAAGGAGACTTGAAGATTTGGAAGCCACTGTTCAATAATGTTTTGAAAAGAGGGAAATGCTTTTGTCATGGAAGAAGTCAGTGGTGACACCCTGCCTCTTGTAGACCAGTTTTGATTTTCAGTCATAATTTTAATGTGTTTATGTTTTTATTAGATAAGTGGATAGAAAAAAATGATAGATATGAAGCAGTGTGTGTGTGTGTGTGTGTGTGTGTGTGTGTGTGTGTGTGTGTGCGCGCGCGCGCGCGCGCGCATGTTTTGGGGAAGAGAAGCAAATATTTGATAACATCAGTAGCATGTGATGATTCATATGGAATCAGACTAAAAACTGTTACTGCTCATTAGTTTGGACAGAGACTGAGGACATAATAAGGCTTTGCTAAGTTTAATGTTGCTGGCTGCTGTAAATCAGTTTCTGGAAACTAGAGATCAAAATGTAAACAATCTGTAACTGAAGTACTGAATATTGTACAGGAGACCGAATAAGTCAATGCGGGATCTTTAAAAAGGGAAGGATCACATTTCATAGAAATAAGTGAAATTTGTGGAAATGATACATGCCTAATAATATTCAAGAGAAGGAGTGAGGTTTAAGGGAAGGCAGAAATTGAGCAATGTATGCAATGGAGTGAATGAAAGCAGTTGAAAAGAAAACATATGTATACTGCATGAAAATAACAATGGAAAATGTTACTTTGCTTTCTTTTCTTTTCTGTTAGTGTATTTGACATATCGTATTTTAAAATGTTATTATTCAATATAGATGTTTTTAAAAAAATGAGTATGGGTGTTACAAGGCAATGTCATTGCAGTTAATTAAGTACGATACTGGACTGACTGAGTTCACAAGATTTGAAATTTAATAAGGCCAAGCATCAAACTGGTGTCCCAGTCTTAAATTATATGGTTATCTACCAATGGCCAATGGTCCACAACAAGGTGCTGGCTAATTGCATGCTATAGTGAACATCCAGAGACCTACTGGTAAACCTTCTCTTGTACAATTCTTGAGAACAATACAAGATGTTCATACAACACTTGCTAGTGAAAGCTGTGTTTGTCAGAGAAGCAGTATGGTGTTGGTCTGGGTTTAGGCAGATTTCTCAGTTACTTAGAAGGTTGCTAGCAACAGCACTGAAGTTAAAGTGATATGATAAGTTTATACATGCCAGAAAGAGCTAGGAATTCCTACTACTACTACTATTACTAGGCTAGTTTGCCTTATATCCAGAGCATTATACAACAACCCCCCATTAATATTCCAAAACGTGCACGCTGATTGGTCAGCATGCACGTTGTAAATCAGACTTATACTAATGGAAAAAGGTCCAGTCACCCAGACTTTTTCCATTAGTATAAGTATTTTTACAGTAACAGAGAACGCAAGATCTCCGTTGCTTTTTAGACACTGTCTCGCTATGTTAAAGGAGTTTAACATAGCGAGACAGCTTTAAAAAAAGTAACGGAGATCCTCCTTTCTCCGTTGCTTTTTTTAAAGTTGTCTCGCTACATTAAATGTGTTTAACATAGTGAGACAGCTTTAAAAAAAGCAACGGAGATTCTCCGTTGCTTTTTTTAAAGCTGTCTCGCTATGTTAAACTCCTTTAACATAGCGAGACACTTTGTAAAAAGCAACAGAGATCTTGCTTTCTCTGTTGCTTCCACCCACAGCTCTGATGTACTGCATAAGCATACACATCAGGACTGCCGCAGAATACCAGCCAACTGTGGAAGGACACCATGGAGGCATTATACAATGCCATTATTTAAGAAAAGTAAGTATTTTTTTTCTTATATAATGTCATTGTATAATAGCAATAACCCATTTCTGGGTGTGGGTAATGCTGGATTTACCCACGGTTGTCTTAGTTTGGCCACTCAGGCTTCGCCCTCTTGACCAAACCATGCCAACCGTGGGTGGGTCCTGCATTACCCACACCTAGGCTTGGGTTATTGCTTAATTAACAGATGCACAGACCCATTATGCTCTACTAGAAAAAGAAAAACATGCAGCAGTGTTTGGATATCAACAGTTTTGTGACTACTTGTATAGGAAACACGTGATTGTAAAGTCAGATTGTATTTCAGAAATCCTTACACAAAGCAACTAGCTAAGCCACAGAGAATGCTCCAGGTATTAAAAGTATGATATAGTACTGCAATACAAGCTAGGAAAATCAATACATACATCTGACACCCTAAGAAGACCATTTCTAAGAGCATGCAAGGAAGATCTGTTGGAAGAAGGCTTACAAATGTTACAGTTGTGACTCAACTAACAAAGACTGCTAAGAAATTACAGGAGTTGAAAGCTGCTACCACATATGATAAAGAGATGCAGCTATTACAAGAAGTTATTATGATGGAATGACCAGATAAGGTGAAACAGATTCATCCATTAATCAAGACTTCTCTTACATTCTAGAAGACTTAATGTATATATTGAAGTCAGAAAATATCAGAGAATACAGGGAAACCCTCACTTACTTCACTTGTACCAATATCTTGTGATGCTGAGATTTATTCTGAACTGAATGTTAAGCCATTGAGGAAATTAAATACTGATAATGAAGCTGCTATAATGACTGATGATAGGCAGAACCAGGGCAATGCCAAGATACCTCAACACAAGAACTGTTATACCCACTATTGCAGACTTGTGAAAAAGTCACTCGGTTTTCAGGACTGCAAGAAGTTAAGAAGTGGGTTTAGTGCAGTAGATTCTCTTTTATATGCAACTGTCGCATTACACACTTGTCATAGTTGTAGAATTAATATTTCAAGGCACTGAGTAAAAGTTGATGTATGAATATATGCACAGGGGGTACATTTTTTTGTCAGCTAAAGAAGGGGGTTGCATACTTGGTATGTGATCTATTGCACTAACAGTCCTGGCTGTAAATCCTGTGTCTGAACTTGGTCTTGATACTTTGCAGTAAAGCCTTGAAATAGAATCATCTTTGTGTGTGGGCTTGTGTATTTACTTCCTTCATGTATCATCCTGAACTGTTAAATAGCAAGCTTTTCCTATTGCAGAACTAACAATAGTGTATGCTTTTCAATCCCTATATGTAAATTAAAACATAGTCTATATCTTATACATTATGCAGTATAGCTCTTTAAAGAAGGGAAGGTCATATAAGGCTCTATTCCCCACACATGTACAACTTTATATCTATTTATCTATCTATGTAATCAATGGTGAGATTCCATAACAGTAAGGAAAAGGGAAAGACATCCTCAACCCCACTGTTAAATCTTGCAGTAAAGGCCCTTACATGCACTCCCAGCTCAGACGCGTGGGTATGAGCTACACCATCATAGCTCTCAACCTTCCATACCCAGAATGTAGCACACTGCCTCTAACCTCTCATAATGTGGAATAAATGGGCAAAATGTGGAACAGTTACTCACAGCTTACTAATAACTTCAGCTGCTGCAAAGCTCACATTAATAAAATGTCACTTTATACTTATGTTATTTTGATTAATTAATATTATTCAGTATTATTTACCATGGATATCAGTTAAAATAATTATTAACATTGAATGTGTGACAGAACATTTCAGTGTGGAGCAATGAGGAACAGGAGTTTTTATGACTCAAAATGAGGAATGTTCCTCATAATGAGCTACTACACCAGAGCGGTATGCCAGCCATCTCATTTGGTAAAATGTAATCTGGACATTGTTAGGCTGTTGCCTTCTAGTGTTATCCCAGGATATGAATGCTATAGCTAAGTGGATCTACCTTCCATCCATCTAGAGTCCATTCAATGCAACCTTAACAATTGCATCATTTCCTGGATTTTAAAATATTAGCCAAATTTCTTAGACTGTAGAAGTTCCTTATCTTGGACCACAATGAGTTTGAAAGTTTTTTTTTTTAAAATAGAAAACAACTTTATTGAATTATCACTTATGACCTAGGCAATCATACATCTATATAAATGAAACAAAACATATTGACATTTTCAGTTGCAAACATTATACATCACATTACATATAATCTTCTACACAGTCATTATCAATCAAATATTACATAGCTTGTTCAATTCCTGCCTTCCCTTAAACATCATTCCTACTTCAAAACATTATTCTGCATGTATTGTTCCAATTCCCATTTTTCAATGTAATCTGCTCCTACCCTATTATAAAGATCCCACTTCCAGTTATTTTACCTCCAATACTATATTTACTACGTCTAGTACAGTGGGTTTACACTTTGATTTCCATTTGTAGTAATTGCTTTTTACCAACCCCCAGAATTAACCTCAGTCAGGTCTTACTATGTCTAAGCAATTCCAATTCTGTATCATGACTCAAAAAAGAATTCCCTTAGTTACACCAATTTGCTCACCGAGTATTTCTGACAGAGCAGTCTGCAGTAATTCTTAAAGTCTACCAACTCATTACATTCCCCAAAAAATATGTTGCCAATTATCTCTTTTTTCTTCATCACCCCTCCCACATTTGCAATCTACCTAACCTGGGGTATAAAAATACATATGCATACAATACACTGGTTCCTTTGCCAGCTTCTCCAGTAAATTCCAACCCCATCTAGCCTATTTTCCGTACCCTAATGGAAGTCTTCCCTATTGGCAGAATCTCCTTTCTCCATTCCTCTGTTGGCTTAGTTCTTAGAATACTTTATGCTACTTTATGAATATAATATTCTGTAGGGTTATTGTTATTCTCTTTAAGGATCTGCATACAAAATCCCAGACTCTCCTTATTTCTTGACCCCCCATTTCATCATTATTCCCTTTCACTTTGAATGATAGCTTTCTGCTTGTCTTATGTATTGGAGCCTTAGCTGTGTAGCTGTGAAATACCTATTCAAATCAGGCTATCCCAAACCACGTTGTTATATTGGTAGGATCAGCTTATCCCACTTGACTCTTGCCATCTTCCCCTCCAGATAAAATCCTTCTACTTTTTATTAAGCTATCCACATCTTCTCCTCTGATTAATAAAAATATGCCTGACTTGTGTATAAAACTAAAGGGACTAAAAACATTTTCACTGCTTGTATCTTGCCATCCATATCCAGAAAACAGAAAACCATTTTCTCATTTTTGGTATTATCTTTTGTTTGATCTCTTTCCACATATCCTTAGCTACCATAACAGAATCCTTTTTAACCCATACTCTTAAGTGCTTCATTTTATCATGTCCCTATAAATATGGGTATTGCTGAACTAGTTTGTGTGTGAGTACATAGTTTAGAGCTATTGCCTTTGTTTTATCTTCATTAATTTTGTATCTTGAAAATACTTGAAACTGTTTCAGAATGTCCCACAACACTGAAATGTCCTTTTCTGGTTTTATCAGGTACAAAATAATATAATCTGCAAATAAAGTCAACTTTTCTTGATTACCATACCGATTATGTCCCTGAATTTCTGAGTGTCTTATTTTCTTTGCCAGTGGTTCCAAATTTAATGCAAATAACAAAGGGGAAATAGGACAACCCTGCTTGATTCCTCTGTTCAATGACTTTTGAAAGTTGGCCATATTCACCAATCACCATCTCTGAGCTCTGTCTGTGGCATAGGCCAAACCATTAGTGTACTCTTTTTGTCTGTTATCATTTTTGACGAAGATATTTTCTTTTTGCTACCAAAGGGCATTTCAGCAGGGTAGTTTCTGGCATTTGTTTGCTTCATACTTTTATTATCTTTACCCCTGTTTCACAGAGCAATGTGGAAGACTTTAATGAGAACTGCTTGTCTGGTTTTATACCTGCAGTTTCATTCTTTTCACACTCCAAGGCAACATTTTCACTTTTCTGGTGTACATTTCACACTTTATTTTGTCACTGCCTTTCTACATTCTTCACTTTGCCCTTGTCTTTGTTTTACTGTATTTTTTATTTCAGTTTGCCTTGTTTCAGTTGTTTCATATTGCTGTATTAGCTGAAATAATCCTCCTAAACAGTACTTAATTGACTTAGTCATTGGCTCAGTTTTAGCACAATTGCCCCATGGAAGAGATTTCCATAAACAACAGTTTTTGAGCACATGCTTTCTACTGCAAGAACATTGTTTCCAATGCATTTCTTCCAGCAGCTTAGTACATTTACTATACACACCTTTGATAAGTAACCTGTCAGTAATTTCATTTTACTTCTTTGGCTAGCAAGCTTTCAGCAATTACTTCTTCTTTCTCTCTTTATTAATTTAACATTTGTTAAATAAGTGAACTGATCATTTTTCACTGTGACCCAGACCACAAGGAAAAACACAATGAAGACATTCATAATAAATTAACATTAAAAATTTTAACAAAAATGTGATGTGAAGAGGAATACATTATATACAACTGCAAAAGTAAAATAAAAGTGAACATTCTCTTTGTATAGGATATATACCAATTAACACAGAAAAGCAAAGAAACGTTTATAGCAATTTGGTTTAGTAAGTGAGCAAGTAAAACTGCTAATGTGAAGTACTGCAGGTTATGAATCACATGGAAAACATCAAGACATTCATGAGCAGTAATCTAGAAGCATAAGTGAATATAAAATAAAAACTGAATGAAACTAAAATAGAAATAAATATTAATAATGAAGTGTGACTGCAGTGGGCTTATGAAGAAAGCAAATGCAACAAGATGACCTAAATAAAAAAGGGGAAGTAAATGTGTATTGAAGTTTAAATGCAGTTTTTTGGCAGAATACTCAGTTTACTATTATAATCTTGAAGCAAATAATTTTGAAACCCATGATCTTAAGAATATAATATCAAAAGACCAAAATGCTGAAGACCAGAATGTTTAAATATCTTGAATACCAAATCTTCCTACCTGTATGAACCCAGGAATGAATGCTAACATGGATCCTTCACGGGTATGGACCTAGGAATAAATGCTAACATAGGTCCTGTGAGGGAACGAATGCAGTATTTTGATATTGTGGTATTCAGAATTTTAGTATTTTAATATTATGGTCACAGATTGTGGGTTTCAAGTTTTTGAGCTTTGTGATTGTGATAGTAAATGACACACTGAACATTATTTGATATAGTGCTATTATTTGTATGATGAATTCTTTATACTTCTTAACAAGGCAAAACGCATAGCATGTAACAATTCTTTAAAAATCACCGCTGTGCTAGAAGCCAGTTAAGATTTCATTGCTCTCTTATCCCCATGCAACTTCATCATTTGTTAAAGATACAGTTTCAAGCACTTTTGGGTTAAGCTTCAGCACCATTTTGTAAACATTATGTCTTGTTTCAAACATTAAGTCAAGTAAATGAAACAAATAAACAAAAGAAGATGAAACTTTCCTCTCTGACATACATAGACCTTTTTTTAACCGAGAATCAGAACTGTCATACCCTACCAACTAACTGCAGTTGGAGTTTATACTTTCATCAGCTTCTATAAGCAGAAACTTTCCTGTTTTTGTGGTGTATAATTCCCATGTTATGTACATTCTGAACTTTAAGTTCACTTTACATTACAAGGAATAATAGTTGTTGAGTCTTTCGTCTTTTCCCGGTTAGGGGTCGCCACAGCGGAACTCCTGTCTGCTAATGATTGGTAGTTGCTTTTTACGTGCCAAGTTACCAGCCCTGATGCACAAACTTCAACGAAGGTACGCCCAGTCACGCATGTCTCCACGCAGAAGACGCTCTAGCTGAGAATCGAACCGAACAGCGTCTTACTGTGCACAATCAATTTCTGCTTGTATTAGAATATCATTGGGGTGACTCAAAGCTTCTCCAAGACACGCCTTAGTAAATGTTGCTCAAATGGCAAATATTCCACCTTTCATTACTTCATTTTACTGGGTGAACTATATGCATCACAAATCTTTGACTTTAAGAGAGCATATAAAGACTGCAGTTATAAATTAAACAATGCCGTTAATGAAATAAACTTGTCATATCAAAATACAAGTTTGATTTAAAATAATTTAAGATATATAGTTCTCAAACTTAAAAGACAGAACTTCACTAGTTCATTATACAAATGTACAGGCCTTTGTTGCCTGTGTCTCTGGCCTTTCTTCAAGCTTACTTCATGCCCCCTGCCCTCTTTGGTGCTTCAGACCCACCCTGGGCTGAGTCTTCTTTCATTCTAAGCCTGTGAAGTTTCCTCTCTTGGACATGTCTTTGTTAGGTATTGGGCTCCTGGCTATATAACTTTCTTGGACAAACCCTTGTCTGGGTATCAGGCTCCCACCTATATAGGCTCCTGCCTACATCCCTCTGTAATCCCTCTACAGCGATAGGCAACTGTCTCCAATACTCCTAGATTCTATTCTCATTTTATAGAAGTACTCCTCTTCTTACAGTTACATACACAACATATCATTACATGACAGATCTTGCATCTCTTTCTGTCTCCCTCTTTGGACCATTTTTATATCTCATAACTCCTCTGCCTCAGATTTATGGCTCTGAATTACATCATTGACCTCCCAGCATGGCCAGCCAATTGATTCAGCACTGTAGTCTGTGTATTACCAGGTTGTTGTCTTCCAGTGACATCATGGGATATGAATACTATAGTTACATGGGTCTGCCTTTCATCCCACCACAATGCATTAAATGCTGTTGTGGTATTTCTGGCAGTTCCTGGATTTTTAAATGCTACAAAGCCAAGTTTCATAGATTCTGCATTTTCTTTATCTCATTTGTGGTATAGTCCAAACCACCATCAGACCTTTCTCTTGTGTCATAATCTATATCTTTGTTTGTTACCACTGGACTTTTCAGAAAGGTAGTTTCTTTGCTTTGCACTTTTATTCACTAGGGTTTTCCCCTTTAACAGAGCAATATGGGAGACTTTTATGACAGCCATTTAGACTGTCTTGGTTTTATTATCTGAAGTTTCTTCATTTTTCTGGTGTGCCCTTTACCTTTTACTTGGTCATTGCTTTTGTTTTACTGGCTTCTTTGTTTTGTTTGTCTTTGTTTCACTGTATTTATTTATGTCATTTTGCCTTGTTTTGTTTGTTTCCTGTTGCTGTATTAAGTGAACCAACATGATACAGGGCTCTTAATACTCCTCAGCTCATTTTTAACAAACTAGCACTTTGAGAGAGATTCATTCTTTAGGATACTCTTTGTATTGTTACTGCCTTTTATTTGCATCAACAAATATTTGGTTTTATTTTAAGCTGATATGTTTTTTCAATAGTTTGAATGTTGCAGCAAGGTTTATATTTGTATGTGAATAACTCATTCACTTTATACTTGTATTCATTAGACATTGGAACACTTGAAATATATATTGCTTGTGTGCGCATTTATAAGCATGCATGTGCATATATGTATTATTATTTACAGTTGGACCATTAAGGCCTTTTGCTGCAACACAACCTTATTAATATAAGATTCCATCTATTTTCTAAAGTGATTGTCCTGATGTGGATAATTGTGTTGGGAACCTGGACAGGATAAACTAAATTTCTCTGTCCCCAGCAATAATTTCCAACTCCTTGCAACCTTCTTAAAAATATTCAGACCTCTTGTGTCTTTCATTTAATGCCACTTTTATTTCATCTCTTAATCATTCCCAAGAGTACTCTAAGTAATCTTCCATCATTATTTTATACCTTTTGTTTCTTTTCCATTTCCCGTTATTAACTTTAAGCTTGTACAACTGCATATTCCCTTTATGTTCTTTTTCTTCATAATTTTCCTTTCCTTTCTTCCTTCTCCTCCCTCCTGCTGTCTTCCACGGTTGTTCCTATTTCTTATATAACACACATACCACTAACCCTAGTTCTTTGTTCTTTTGTTATCTTTAGAACTCAAAACAAAATGTATTTCTTCAAATGCTTTAATCTTGATTCCACCCCAAAATGCTAAAAAAATTCAAATAAGTCCATCTTCATCTTGACTTAAAAGCATGAACCCCATCCAATATGACAATTTTTCAAATGATTGCCAACTTAGCCGGGGAGAACCCCAACTGTTGACAAACCAGCTGAAAGATGTAATCTCTACAGTTTCTCCTGGGTCAGCTCTGGGTCCTCCTCCCAGATGCCTGTGTGTGGCACTTCTCTTGTGGGAATGAGTGGGATATCCCATCCTTTCTACCCTCACACTCATACACAAGATTCCAAGGGTTCTTAAACACCTACACTTAAGGCGACATCAGCCACTAAGATAATGTGAGACTATAGCAGCTTCCTCACCACATGTAGAAAAAAAACACACTCTTGTACAAAAGATAATTGCCTCTGATTCTGAGATACTGATTTTCAACCCATTCACTTCAAACTCAGCAGTGAACCACTCCAGTATTGGGCATCAAAGTCTGTTTAGGCCAAGAGGACAATATTGTCTGCAAATAACAGGGATGCAGCCCTCCCACCCTAGACAGGATATTGTACTGTTTAAACCTCTGCTGCTTCTGGAAATCTTAGCCATGAAAATCACAGACAGGAAATGGAGGGAAAACACAGTCCTTGACAGAGTCCTCCATGCACCCTGAATGTATTCTACTTAACAATAACAATGTTGTTGCATCTTCTTTTTTTTTCCAAAATATTTGTATTCATTTTATAACACAATTAACGGTATAATAGCAAGGAAAAAACAAATAAACTATATACAATGTCCATAACAACTAAAAAAGCAATATACATAAGAGAACACTTAATATTTCTCTAACAGATTAGACAATTTTGTCCAAGTAATTAAATGATGAGTTGTGTTGTTAGTCCTTGCTTTTATAGTAGCAATCTCATTCTTACAAATGTATTTCACAAGATAAATAAAATCAACCTTAAAAACAGGAGTAGATTGGGATTTCCAATTTTTAGTAACACTAGAGAAGATAGACCATAGTAAAAATGTTTGTTTTTTAGGAATGACTTCAGGAACAAGAACATTGAAAAGGATAAGGGAGTTAGAAATGACACAGTTGTCATTCCATAGAGCTTTACAAAGATATTTAAAGTCTAACCAAAATGGGGACATTATTTTGCAATTAACTATATGTGTCCAGTCAGCATCAATGTGTCCACATCTCCAGCATTTCATTTCATCTTTCTTGTACATTATTGATAGTCTATGTGGGGAGAAAAAACATATATGTAAAAATGTCCATGTGTATACATACCAGAACAGGGAAGATGTGGATTTGTTCACTGACTGTAAACAAAGTTTTTTATCTTTTTCTGAGAATACTTGTCAATTGACTTCACTTGAATAATTCCAAAAAGAAACATCTGTTTTGCTAAAATCATTTATGATAATTTTATAAATAGCAGATATGTATGACGTGTTCTTGGGTGAGCTATTAGTAATTGCTGAGATAAAATCTAATATTTTTTAAGTTACTCTTATTGTATACCTCTAATGAGGGTACAAGTTTAGTATGTATAAAATCCTGCAAGTCTGGATGTCCAGCCAGTTGCAATTTTGCAAACTATATCTGCTGATCACATAGTCTGCAGAACTTATTTTATTAGTTCAGAGAAATTGAATCCAATGTAATAGGTCACCCTTCTTAAATTCTAACATTTTCTGAGTATCAGAGGATATCAAACATTTGTGTAAGCAATAGGAAACATAATTATTAATAAATTCTTAATTAATTTATTAGAAAACATAAGCTTTTTAAACAACAGCAATATTTGGTTTAAAAGAGGTGTGAGAACAAGTTTTGACCTTTCACTTTGAATGCATATTTTTAAAATCCATATAAAGATGTTTGTATGTATTTGAGTATGTGGTTCAAGCAATGTCCTATTATTATTAAGGAGTAAGGTTTCATGTATTGATTTCCAATATGATGTATAAGAAGTATTATTCCAAAGCAACACTATGTTAATAAATGTGAAGTTTAAATAAAAATCAATATTCGGAAACCCTATACCTCCTTCATCCCAGGTTGTGGTGTGCCAGAGAGGTTTTTTTTTTTTTTTGGGGGGGGGATACCAAAAGAAGTTGAGCAATAAGTTATTAATTTTCTGTTTTATTTTGACAAGTGGGGGGAATTATTAGAGCTTGGCCAATGAATAAGATTGTAGGTAACAGTATCATTTGGATTAAAGTTAGTCTGTCTTCAGATGTAAAGAAGAGTCTGTTCCAACTGTCAATTAGACTAGTAATTGAGATTATAAGTTGTTGGTAATTATACATGAGTGTTCTTTTTTTATTTTTAGATTCAACAATGACACCTAGATATTTAATATGCATGCCCTCCCAGTTTAAGTCTCTTTTTGATCTAAGTTTCATAGTAACATTTTTATTCACTAGAAGTGCCTGAGTTTTGTTGTGATTGAATTTTAGATCAGAGATGTTTGCAAAGAAGTCTAGATTATGCAAGAGGTGATCTACTGAATTTTCAATATCATTAGAAGTTATTAGTAGGTCATCAGCAAACAAATGTATCTTGGGGGATAATTTGTCTGACACTTAATATCCTTTAACACTGTCATTATTTCTAACATAATTTGCAAGAGGTTCAATAGCCAGGACAAAGAGTAATGGGGACAGGGGGGGCCCTATTTAGTACCTCTTAATATTTTGAATGGGCTAGATAGATAAGATCCAATCCTTACATAGGCTATGGACTTTTCATATATTTTTTTTTAATTAATCCTATAACGTTTGGGGAGAAATTTAATTTTTGCAGAGCTTTAAATAGATATGGCCATCTTAGGGAGTTGAAAGCATTATCTTTATCAAGGCTTAAAATAGAAAGCTCTTTTTTTTCTTGTTTGCTAAGTCTATTAATTAAAGACAGTAATCTAATTACATTGTCTTGTACCTTTCTGATTTTCATAATCCCAGTTTGGTCTTCATGAATTAATATTGAAAGAATATTATTAACTCTGTCTGGTAATCAATGTTAAGCAAAGAAATTGGCCTGTATGATGTGCAAAGGTTGGGCTCTTTATTTGGTTTTTAAGATGGGAGAGATGATAGAATATTTCCATGAGTGAGGGATGTTTGCTGTAGTTTTAACTTCTTGGAATATATTGAGTAAGGTTTTCAAGATATTATCAGGTAAGAGTTTGTAAAATTCCGGAATTAGATCATCCAGCCCTGGTGCCTTTTTGTCTTAAGATGTTTTATTTATTCCTTTAATTCTTTAAAGGAAAGTGGCTTGTCTATGTTATTCATATTGTGTTTGGATAGCTTCTTTTGAATATTATTAACAAGAAAGTTGTCTGTACTTTTGTTCTCACTTGTAGATGAGTTATTATCAATAATATTCTTGTAATGTTTTTTAAAACATAAGATAGTTTTTAGCTCTGTAACTTGATATATTTTTTAGATCTGTAACTTTGATAGTCTAATTATTTCTAGTGTATATTATTTCGTTTATATGACTTTTTTCATTTTAATATTTAGATCTAATCGCAATTCTGTGCATACTATTGGGATTAATTGAGTAGGATTGTAATCTGATTTTTTCCAGATTTATTTATATTTTATGCTGCATAATATCCTGATATTCCTTGTTCAGTTTACATATGTCAGCTAATGCAGATTTGTCATTTATAGGTTCATAGGTAGGTATTGGCTATTGGCTCTAGGGCCTAAATAAGGCTAGCAAAAAAGGTACCCTGGCTTTTTCCACCCAAGAACATTATTTTCCTGTGCCCCTGTCAAGCAGAGCCACTGAGGTGATTCCCAGAGTGAATTTCCTATTTCCCATCCAATCAAGATTTTTCTTGAAGAGTGCTAATGAGGACTTGTTTAATATAGGTAGGTAGTTTGTTCCAGAGTATGGGAAGTCTCTGGGACAGGAATCTATCCCTCCAGCATGTTCTGTTTATTGTAGTGGCAAGGTTTAGGTCCCTAGAGCATGTAGCTCGGAGGGATTGGGATTTCTTTAAGTGGAGCATGTCCAACAGCTCTGGGTTTGACATAACTTTGTATGTTAGGCAGAGATCGCCTCTGAGTACGCAATATGCGACGGAGTAAAGCTGGAGTTTTTTGAGACAGTCTGCACAGGGCATCTGTTTGAGGCCAGTAATCCTCTTTGTGAGGTATTTCTGTGGCCTTTCCAGTTGTTGTAGATGTCTTGTGAGTTACATACCAAAAGGAGAGTTGTACTCTATAATGGGTCTAATGAGTGATGAGTAAAGGGGAACAATGACCTTTTCCTGGATGAGAAACCTTTTGTGATGAGGTGTGCCACGTAGAAGGATTTCCTGACTACTGTGGCAATGTGATTATCAAAGGAGAGACTACTGTCCACCTGTGTCCCAAGGTCTCTTATCGCACTTTCAGTGTTAAGTAGACTACCACCTATGTGGTAGCTCATGGGTACTTGATGTAAGTTTTAGTTTTAGTTCATACTTTCTTTTTGTATGTCTACCAGTTTTTTAGCCCACTCTTTCCTTTTATTTAAATGCCAACTTTTGAATTTACCATGTAAGACTACCTTTAAGGTGTCCCATAGGATAATATCTGAAACCTCTCCATTATTATTGACATCTAGGCAAAGCTTTATTTCATCTAGAAACCATTTAAGTCCTTGTACTGTTACTAGATAAGCAGGTAGTCTTTGGCAGAAGTTTAAGGGGTCATTAAGTGTTACATTGAAGGTGATAGCATTGTGGTCAGACATAGGGCATAATGTCAGCATTACATTATCAGTTTTGGCCAGTAAAGACCTGGTTACAAAGACTTTGTCTATGTTGGTCTGTGTGTCAAATCTGTAAGAGTAGTGAGAATACTTCAAGGAGGATAATATTTTATACCTTCAATGTCAATTAAGTTTCTGTCTTTTATGTAGTTGTTCAAGTGCTTGGCAACAGGGGACATCTTGAAGGGCTTAGAGCTTGTGGCATCAGTGAAGGACAAGATACAAATAAAATCACCTGCTTATAGTAACTCACCTTTAGACTTTAATGTTATGGTGCATAAATGTTTTTTTTTTTTTCACAGTTTTAGTCCCAATACTCGGTATCCAGTAGGTGTTTGCAAACGTATACATCTTTTTATCTAGTTTTAGTATGACTAAAGCAAGCATACCATCATTGCTTGAGTATGAGTCAACTATTTATGGACTTCTCATTGATTTTCTGTGTAAAATTAGGACAACTCTTATTTTGTAGTTGTAGTTTGAACTTACCAAAATCTTATAATCATTAAAGGTTGATTTGTTTAGATCTTCTATTACTAAGTGGGATTCCTGAATGAATGCAAAATCTGCTTTCTGTAGCAGTAAATATTTGTTGACACTACTCCTTTTCATGGGGTTGTTCAACCCATTAACATTAATAGATATAATGTTAAATATCATCCAATATCCATAATAGGATAAAGGATTGACCACAGTGTTCTACTGTCAGGGCAGAATCCATGTTGGTCTTCTGAATTAGAGGATTGTGTCTCTTTTCCAGCAACCTGGAAAAGGTTTTCCCAGGAATACTGAGGAGTGTGATTTTTCTATAATTGGAATACAAAATATTGCAAACCTGCCCCTATTCCTGAAAATGGGGACTACCCCTCCAGTTTGCCATCCTAAAGGTACTGTCCTGGCTTTTCATGCAACACTGAAAATGCATGCTAAACACAAATCCCCAGCAATATCAAGCTCCTTCACTATTTACAACGGGATCTTCTCCACTCCTGCAACTTGCGACTTCGGAAGTATTTAATCAGTATAGTGACCAGAAATAGAGTCATTCTCACTGGTTGCTTCTGGTACTGTCTTCCTAGAAGAGGGCATGTCCAGAAGGTACAGGTGCAGGATTTCCTCATAGCTTTCCTTGCACCTGGCAACAACGTCCCACTTGAGGTTAACCTTTTTCACATTGCTGATAATAGCCAAGACAATATCCCACCCACCTCTCCTGAGTTCTAAGATGGCCTTTGAAACCATTTAAACATCATTCTCCATGACCTTGCCAAACTCCTCCTACACCCTGGCCTTTATGTCTGCAACTGACATAGCTGTTGCTTTCCAGGCTTGTTGGTACCTATTGGGTCAGGAGACACCTTACCATTGCATAGAAAGCATCTTTCTTTAAGATGATTGCTTCCCAATACCAAAATCAAGCTGCTTAAAAAGATTATCCCTTCACATGATGTACCTAGCCTGATATAGGTTCATAGGTTCATACTAGGCTATCTGCCCTAGGGCATTTATAAGCCTAGCCAGAATGTGTTTGGCTTTCGCCACCCATTTTAAATTTATTTTGCTATGCCCTTTTTCGAGGTTAGTATACTGTGCCTCTGTCTAACAGTGACACAGAAGTGATACCTGGGGTAAACCTACGATCTCCCATCCACTCATCAAGATTCCTCTTGAAGAGAGTCAATGAGGGACTCTGCCTAACCTGGACTGGGATTTTATTCCAGAGTGAAGGGAGCCTCTGGGTTATGAATCTGTCCCTCCAGCATGTCCTATTTATTTCAGTGCTGAGGTTCAAGTCTCTCGAGCGCGTAGCTCGATGGGATTTGGATTTTCTGAGGTGCAGCATGTCCATTAATTCCGGGTTGGACATGGCTTTATACGTCAGGCACAGATCGCCTCTGAGCAGGCGGTATGCCACAGAGTAGAGCTGGAGTTTCTTTAACCGGGCAGCATATGGCATCTGTCTTGAGCCCTTTGATCCTCTTGGTGAGGTACTTTTGGGGTCTTTCCAGTTGCTGCAGGTGTCTGGTAAGGTACATCCCAAAAGGGGCATTGTACTCAATTATGGGCCTGATGAGGGATGAGTAAAGAGGCACGATGACGTCCCCTGATCTAGATGTGAATCCCTTCATGATTAGGTGGGCTATATAAAATGTTTTTCTAACCACTTTGGCCACGTGGTTGTCAAATGAGAGATTGCTATCAACTTGGGTCCCCAGGTCCCTAATTACTTCTTCTGTACTTAATGGATTACCACCTATGTGGTAATTTGTGGGCACTTTGCTTTTGCCAAAGGGGATGACTATACACTTTTTGGCATTTAGCTTGAGGCCATGGCTCTGGCACCAGTTGTCTGTTTCTATGAGGCCCTTTTGGAAGATGCTTGTGTCGACTGGAGAGTCAATTATGGCGCCCAGTTTGCAGTCATCTGCGAACTTGGTCAGCCACAGTCCTTCCGTGTTGGCCTGTACCTCCGAGAAATATATACCGAACAAGAGAGGTCCCAGGACTGAGCCTTGTGGGACACCACTTGTAACTGGTTTGGAGTCTGACATGGCTCCAGCAATTCTAACCATGTGGGTTCTGTCCTTGAGCCAGTTTGCAATCCATCTAGTGACATAGGGGTTTATATTTAAGCTGGTGAGCTTACCTATAATGCCCGAGTGGGGTATTGTATCGAAGGCTTTTGCGAGGTCCAGGTAGGCTGTGTGGACCACCTTCGCCTCGTCAATGGCCTTGGTGACTGTTTCAAAGAAATCAACCAGGTTTAAGAGGCAGGATCTGCCCTTAACAAAGCCGAACTGGGTAGGATCCAGTGTTTGTAGGTCCCCAATATCTTTATTTATGAGGTCCATGATGATCCTTTCCATAGCTTTGCAGACCAAGCTAGTCAGGCTTATGGGGCGATAGTTTCCAGGATCCGTTGAGGCACCACCTTTATGGAGAGGGACCACTGTTGCTGTACGCCACTCTTTGGGCACATATCCTGTAGTAAGGCTGAGATTGAACAGTAGTTTTATGTTTGGGTTTAGCTCTTCTTGGAGTTCATGTAGGATGCAGCCCGGGACACCATCTGGTCCCATTGATGCTGCGTTTTTTGCTTTGGAGAGGGCGGCTCTTACCTGAGCATCTGAGATGTCAGGGGGGCAGCACTCTGCTGGGATAGATATTTGCCCTTTTGGTGGGGAGGGGGGGGAGAAGTTTGCGCTGAACCTGTCAGCTCAGATGTTGACAATGTCTGTGGGTTCGGTGTATTTTTTGTCATTTTGGACTAATTCTGAGCATATCTGGGAATTACCACCCAGGTTCCTAACATAACTAAAGAAAGCCTTGTGATTATCCTTAGTGTCCTGTGCAATTTTTCTCTCGAAGCTGGCCTTAGACAATTTTATGTGTGCCCATAGTTTTTTGCTAATACTGATCAGTGATGCCTTCCCTTTTTGGGATTTTGCTCTATCATTTAGTAGCTTCCTCCTTCTATTGTATAGTTTGTTTATGGCTGGGGTCCACCAGACAGGACGTCTGCCTTTGGAGGATTGGGTCTTGGTTTTATTTGGGATCGCATGATCCATGCATTCCTGAAGGTGTTCATAGAATGCATTTATAAAGGATTCTGTGGTCTGGGCGTATTTTCCACAGGTCCGGGGCTTTGAAGGATTCCACCTCAGTTTTGAGGAGTGTGAAATTTGCTTTAGAGAAGTTTTTCACTGTGGTTTTCTGGGCAGGGGTGGGGTCGGAATGTGAATATCCAGTGAGATTAGTTTATGGTCTGATCTTACCAGTGAGGGATACACTTCTGGTCTGGAGCATAGAGTCCCCATGTTGGTGATGATCAGGTCCAGTATGTTTCCCCTCTTGTGGGAGTGGTAACAAGTTGTTCCATAGCATTTGAGTTTATAAATTCTAGGAACCTTTGGGCTAGGGTGTTGGAGCTAGAGTAATGCTCCCAGTCTATGTTTGGGTAGTTGAAGTCGCCCAATATAATGGTGTTTGGAGAGATCTTCATATTTTCCAGTGTTCTCAGGAAGGCCGAGTGGGGTTCCTGGGTTTGGGAGGGTGGTCTGTAGCAGGCTATAAACTGGAAGGCAGTTTTACCCACTGTTAGTTGCACATGGATAGTCTCTGATGCTTCGTGCTTTGCCACCAACCTGGAGGTGTGGGTATCTTTGATGAATATCGATACCCCCCCTCCTTTTGTGGTTCGGTCCAAGTTTTGGGGCCGAAAAGCATGGTATGAGGTATAACCTGGTAGTGCTGGGGTGCTCTCGGGAGTCCTGAACCAGGTTTCTGTTACTGCACAGATATCGATGTTCTCCATGCTAAGGAGAGTTTACATATCTCTCCCCTTATTTGATCAACACTTCTGGACAAAGACACCCCCCCCCCAGAAATGGGTTGGGCAAAGGCCCAAAATCAGAGATAAATTTAAGTATTATTTTAATTTAGTTAAAAGGCTAATAGAACAGATTTTGCATCAGCGTACATTTGCTGAACAAATAAATGTGTAACTTGGTAAGGTCTGTCATTACTGACTGATTGTAATCCTCAGTAATTCAACAGAAAATATGAAGATAATATGCTTATATTTTTCCATCATTTTTGTCAGTCTGTTTTTTTAAACATGTTTCTGAGTGTGGCTATTAGGTATGTGGTATCCTACATTCCTAATGGAAGTCGGAGGAGTTATGTGCTATCTGGTATTTAAATTTTATGCCAATTATATGTCCAGATTTTAGGCTGGATGTTTCTAATTTTCATGGGTCTTTGTTCCTATTTCCAACATATTGGTCATGGTGGCACCAGTACTTTAAAGAAATATGACCCAGGTCCTACTTCCCCCTTGATCTGAAACAAAATTGACTTTGCTAGGGAGGTTTTAGCAGTATCATTCATTAAAATTTAGAAGAAAAAATTAAGGAAATGCCATGCTGCCCACTAACAGAAAACACAAAGACATTGTTATTAACCCCTGATGAAGTGCTTATGCCAGCTAGAAAGATTAAGTAATGGCAAAACCTGTATTGGTTCAGTAATACCTTTCTGGGCCAACATAGGTTTTGCAAATTCAAGACAAAAGGCTCATGCCAACTCCAAAGCTCAAGTAATTGCAAAACCTATGTTAGTCCAATAAAATGTATTATTACATCATGTCGCAAGGGTGGAGGAGTAGCACTTCTGTTTAAAAATGGACTAAAAATCGCCTGTGTAGCTTATAACCCACTAAAAGATACTAAGGCTGAAATCCTTATTGCTAAACTACAAGTAAACCCTAATAAATCAATCTATATCATCTGTATCTACCTACCTCCTGGCAATAATAATACCACAATTGAGAATATCCTAAGTTGGGTATCTTCTACCTACCCACTAGAAACAATAATATTAGGAGACTTTAATTGCGACTGGTCTTTTGTCAATACAAATAATCCTTCCTCACATATTAATCTTCATGGCTTTACTCAGACAATCAATACTCCCACAAGAATCAATAAACCTAACAACAAAGAAAGCATCTTAGATTGGATTCTTACTAACAAACAGCAACAAACGTATACAGTAGGAACTTTGCCTGATGATGTAAGCAATCATACCTTAACTTACATCATAAGACAAAAGAGTGACATTAATTACACCCCTACCTATAGGATCTCACGTAGCAATAAACACTTTAACCCATTATTATTTCAAGATGAACTAAAGGCCTGTAACTGGAATTTACTAAAAATCCTAACCCTTGAAGAAGCTATCAAATATTTCAATACCAAATTCCTAACAATCCTTGACCAACATGCCCCAAAACGATCTGTCAGAGTTAAATCTAACGTCAAACACCAACCCCCACACGTACTGCTTGCACGGCCAAACCAAAGTATCATAAACACGACAAAGGCCAGCAACTGTAGTTCTATTCTTTATTGATGACAGAAGGTGCTATAAAATGCACCAAAATCAATTCATTTCAATTCAATAGTCCTCAGACTAGTTTCGGCTTACACCTGCTTCAGTGAGGAAAGAAGATTACGTCACTTCACAAGTTAATCCAAATGCTTTTATACACCCCCTGAACCAATGAAATGAAGGTGTGTTCCATATCATTACAAGATATACAGATCTATAGAAGTTTATAAACGTATAGGACTAAAAAGGCATCAATTGTGAATATATTAGTCCACTTTAAGTATACAACGAATGCACTGCATAAATAAACAAATATACATTCTGTACTCAATAAGCTGTAAAGAATATTTTCCTAAACACAGTCTGTTCTGGTGGATAAAGTAAATATGACTGGATACATAAGTTTTTCTAAATAAACAATGAAGGGACAAAACCTCTGATTTAACAGTATATGGATACAATAATTGATAAATCATCTATGGTTAGCTGAATTCTACTAACCCATGATGAAAAATATAATACCAACTAATCACTCAAGAATAGTAATACATAAAATTATGATGTCTACAAAAAATAATAAGTCTTGGTCATAACCAAGATCAAAGTCATTAATATAAATATATTAATATTTATATTAGTATATTATCATGACCATAATAAACACCCATCCTACATTGCATATCCTCTAATTGACCAATACAGATATACCATAAGGATTGTACTGTAATAGTGCCCAAAATTCGAATCCCAAGGGTTGGCACACAATAAAATATTGGTACAGATCATGTGTATTATGTATTACACTTCCGCAATTTCCAGTCTTCAGCATAAGAAATGATCCATTCTCTACTAATGAGAGATCACACACGTCCTGATATAATAAAAAGGATGAGTAATGTATAAGACTGTGTGTCATAAATGGTCATTAAGACCTGGCGGAAATAGTGCTCCCAAATGGATGATCCAATATTTCTCTTTGTGACTAAGTATGCTTTTCCAACCTTGTTGGTTATGTCTATTACCCATGATTTTGTCAATAATAGAAAACATGAACTTAGCTGATTTATGTTTGATAGTGTGTTGAAATAAGGCATTGGTGGATTTTTTGTTGCGAATATCACTTCTATGTTCCCCTATCCTAATTCTCAAGGAGCGGGAAGTTTTACCAACATAAAAGGCATTGCATTGGCATGTAGCCAAATAGATTACCCAACTGGATGAACAATTGCCAAATGTTCTAACATCATACACCTTGCTAGTGTTAGCGCTAGTGAATTGTTTAAGTTTATTAACTTGGCTGCAAGAGGTGCAATGACCAGAGGGGAAAGTACCCAAAAGTTCATCCCCAGTGATAGTAAGTTGTTTATAGTTTGCACCCCCGCTTTCCTGATATTTATAGTGTGAAAACATTGTACCCAAAGTTTTCCCTCTCCTGTAAGAAATAGAACATTGGTTACCCAAAATCTTGCTAAGATGGTCATTAGTTAACAAAATATTCCAGTTCTTATTAAGAATATCCCTAACCAATTGGTGATTTCTTCCAAAGGTTGTAATGAATCTAATATTGTCATCTTGAATGCAATGACCCTTGTCCTTATATTGTAACAGTGAACTTCTATCCTGTTTGTCAGTCCAAATCCTTGCAGTCTCAATGTCCAGGCTGGAATATCCCCTGTCCAAAAAAACTTGATCCTCAAATCTTGTTTAGCTGTCTCATAATTGACATTGGAGGAGTTAATACGTTTAATTCTCAGATATTGAGATTTAGGGATGTTGCAGATGGTGTGGTGTGGGTGCATGCTAGAAGCATGAAGTAATGAGTTGAACTGTGGATATTTTCTGTGAATTTTTGTATTTAGGGTATGATCATTGTTACGGTATACTGTAACATCCAAAAAGTCAATTTCATGTTTGTTAAATGTGATTAAATGTGATGGAAAACTCTATACCCCATACATTGTTATTCAGATATTCCACAAATTCAGAAAGATAAATTTCATCCGCACGCCACACCATCCAGCAATCATCCAAATATCTCCTCCAAATGTCCATTTCAACAAGATAGATATTGTGTAGGGGATTGTAAATAAGGCACTCCTCCAAGTATGCCATGAAAAGATCGGCATATATAGGGGCAAAAGAGGCACCCATGGCTGTACCTCTTAACTGCCAATAACAATCCCCTTGAAAATAAAATACATTTTTGTTGAGGACATGTTCACACATGCATATAAGCAATGTGTTAAAACCAGGTGGATAAAGTTCAGCTTTATTAAGCCAAAACTCCAAAGACTGTAAACCTGCCCAATGTGGTATACTGGTATACAAAGATTTTACATCCAAAGTACACATGATCCAGTCAGGATCCAACTGAGTATCCTGAATGATGTTTAGAAATTGCGTTGTATCCTGTATTCTGGCCCTGACATGTATCAATAATGGTTTTAAATATTGTGTTAAGATAACTGATAGTGGTTCAGTCAATGAGCCACGGCCAGACACGATCGGTCTGCCTGGAGGATGTGTAATGGATTTATGAATTTTTGGTAGCAGGTATAGAATTTGCTTTGAAGGATCATTTACCTGAAGATGTTGAAATGTTTTTTGATTAATAATGCCCTCATCTAATGCATCTTTAAGAAATGTATCTATCTGCTGTTTAAATTTTGGGGTTGGGTCAATCCCCATGTGCATGTAACATGTGGAATCAGAGAGTTGTCTGAGGCCTTCCTGAACATAGTGATTCATATTCTGAACCACCTCAAAAAATACTACTTAGGAATAAATTTTGGGCTAAGTGGAGAACTACCAAAACTACTTCAGACCAACAAGCCTTTAGACAGTTAAGAAATAGTACTAAAAAAGCCATTTTTATAGATAAAAAGAACTACTACTGTAAACTACAGCAAACCCACCATGACAACCCCAAAAGGTTCTGGTTAACCTTAAATTCACTCCTACACCCAGGCCACTCTAGTACACCTTCCCCTTTAGGGGCTGAAAAGAATACCTCTCATCAAACTGCTAATGCCTTTAATTCCTTTTTCACTGACACCATCAATTCACTAGCTAGTCACCTCACAATAGATAACTCTAGCCTCCCCACCTGCACATGTGCTAATCTCTCTACATTCCAACTACAACCCATCTCTACCACCTATATCCTAAAACTCATTCAAAAACTTAAACCTTGTACCCCATCTGCTGATCAGTTACCATCTGAATACCTTCAAAAAGCAGCTGAAGCAGTTGCCTATCCCATATCCATCCTTATAAACAGAACCATCTTTGAAGGAACCATCCCTGCTATCTGGAAAATCTCCCACATAATCCCTTTACATAAAGGAGGTAATTCCAATGAGTATTCTAACTACAGGCCTATAGCACTCTTATCTCCCTTAGCAAAAATTATGGAGAAATTTATTCACCATCAGCTAATGCACCACTTAACGCAATATAACTTACTAGCTAACTGCCAACATGGTTTTAGGCCATTTCATAGCACAACCACAGCTCTCCTATCTTTTAACTTTTATATCAATAGAAACCGCAATAACAGTATCCTCACATCAGCACTCTTTATACACCTGTCAAAAGCCTTTGACATGGTAAACCACAATATGCTCATAAAAACCCTTGAATCTCTTTCTCTAGACACCAAAGCTGTTCAATGGTTCACTTCCTACCTTAGTAACAGGCAACAGGCAGTTCTCTGGGAAAACACACTTTCATCCCTTCTGCCAGTCTCTCTTGGGGTCCCACAGGGCTCCATTCTAGGACCTCTCCTCTTCTCTTTATTCATAAATTACTTACATGTAGCAATACCTCAAGCTACATGTATTCAATATGCAGATGATTCTACACTCATATGCTCTGCTAACACCTCCTCTGAACTACAAACTCTAACACAGAATGTATTTAGCACAGTTGAGGCATGGTTCTTGAAACATTGCCTCCTTTTGAATGCCAAAAAAAACAAACTCCTGCTCTTCAGGCCTAATAGTAAGTCCCCCCACATAGACTTCTCTATTAAACCCAACAATGGCACACATATATCCCCTGACTCTACCACTAAGCTGTTAGGTATTATAATTGACAACAACCTCACTTTTGATAATCACATTAATAACACTATTAAAACCATAGACAGAAAACTTGGCTCCTTCTATAGAATTAAAACCTTTTTAACTCCAAAGGCCAAAGTTATACTTGCTCACTCTCATCTTATTTCCACTCTTCTTTATGCTTCACCCATATACACCAACCTAAAAAAAAATAACCTCACTAAACAAGCAAATGCATACAATAGCTACTGGAAACCCATTTAGAACTCACCACTGTCAGAATCTACAGCAACTAAACTGGCTGGAACTTAAAAACACACTGATACTTTTCCAACTTACCTTTGTACATAGGATATTTTACCAACCAAAAAATACCCCTATACTTTCTGACCTTATTTCTCCCTATACTAATCTAAATTCACTACGCTCCTCAAACAAACTTCTTGTGAGGTTAACTAAGTCTAACAACATTGCTGGTGACTCCCTATTCTCCAATACCATAGGTAAATACTGGAATATTCTACCTACTGCTCTAACTTCTATTCCTTCACCCTTCCTCTTTAAACAAAAGCTCAAACATCTTAAAACACTCTGGTTATGCCCATGCATCAATCCTGACTAATCTTATGATTCTGCTAATTACTTTTTTTTACTACCTTCTTTTACCTCTCTCTACTCACTTCCCTTCAGAAGCTAATCTCTAAAACACCTTTGTTAATAGCCTCTGATATTAATTAATATAAAACTGTGTATGTGTATATATTTACTGAAACAATTATATCTTCATGAATGTTTTACTAAAATAGAACTCCCCTGTCTTGTACTGTGAAATAGAATTAGAGTAATTGCCCTTCCTAGTATATATTCTCAATTAGTATAATCTAGATTGAACCATGTTTTCTGTTTGTATTTTACTAACTACTTACTTTCTTTATGTAAATAATTTGTTTTGTATTAACTTCAATGTGAAGCTTTTCTCCCCGGGCCTCTGCTGAAAATGGAAATATATCCAGATGGACTAGCCCGGTAAACAAATGTAAAATAAATAAATAAAAAATAAATATCAGTGTTCCAATGTGTTTGTGTTATGTTGTCATAAAAGTATGTTGATTTTTATTTGTGTTTTTATTAACATGCTTATAGTTTTGTGTCATTTTTGTCACTCTTAGTTCTTAAACTTGTGTGTTGAGTAGTATCCCATAATCCATTTGGAAGTAGAAAGAGTTACTTGATGTGAAGTTGTTCTATCTCGCCTTCATTCTTACTGATGATCCTCGGCTCCGACTCGGCCAAATGCAAAAGCTCGAGGTCTTCAATCAGCTCATGGCCTACTCCCTATCCCATGATGCACTGGTGCTTCCCCCATATCTCGTTTGCTGCTGCAACAGATCAGGCGTTTCACCTCAGGCCAGTGAAATTTTGAATATTTCTCTTTCTATTTCTTAGATTGTTGTTATTAATAGTTAGAATTATAGTAGATAAGTATTTAGCTTGGTTTAGGAGTGTTATTTTATTTTATTATTTTATTTTACATTTGTTAACCGGGGGTGTCTGACTGAGCTGAAAAGGCCCTTTTTCAGCAGAGGCCCATGGAGAAAAGCTCCACATAGCCATTTAGTTATTTAGACATGATCAGTATACACACAAATTACAAAAGACATGTTTTGAGTGTTAGTCAAAGTGCTTGTGCACTTTTTTGTTATAATAAGTTCATAGTCTCCTTCGTGGCCATTTTTGTTAGAACTTGTTATCTCCCTTCCCATAGTTAGTGTGAAGATATACATATATATTTACTTATTAGTGTGTTTTTCTGTATAGCCTGGTGTTTTAGAAGGCTAATTTCCTTACTTTCTTAAGCCCGTTTTTTATTAGGGTTTTTTCTTTTAGTGTGTAAGGTGTTAGATTGTATCTAGCCTGTTAAAATTCGATAGAATAATTTTATGTGTTAGTGGATTGTTATTATGTCTCAGCAGGAAAAAGAGAAGTCTAAATCTGTTTTTCAAAAATCTCCTAAATGTGGGCAAAAGATGCCCATCACAGATGGACACTCTGAGTGTATTTACTGTTTGGGTGAGGTTCACCTTCAGGAGAATTGCTTAATATGCCACTCCTTTAGTGCTAGAGTGATGCATGAGAAAAAGGGCAAATGTATAGCAAGGGGTTTGCTAAAGCCCTCTATCCAGGAATCACTAGATAAGGGTGATACACATGACAAACAATCCAGATCTTCCAAGACATCTTCTGGGTCATCGGAGCTGAAGAAATGTTCATCGACCAGTAAATCCAGGGTTGTAAAACCACTGACTTCGGCACCACTAACTTTGGAGCTGATGGTTGTTGTTGGTAGAAGCCAGTCAAAAGTATTGGAGCTGGTATCTCCTTCCTTGAAGTCTCCAATATTACAGTCAGTGGCCTCTTCTGTCACATCCTCTCGGTCCTCAAGACTTTCAGGCATGGACATGGATTGTGTGGTGCAGAGGCTTCTGCAGACACTGGCACTGGCCAGGCTTTTGTTGGGGCCAACACCTGGGGCTTCAGAACCAACCAGAACCCTCCCTCTTACTACTGTTCCTCCTCGGATATGACGAGGCTTCGGAGCTGGAGTGCTCGGTGCTGATGATTGTGGAACCGAAACCTGTTCCAGGATTATTGGTTCCAACTACTCAGACTTCCTCGGTGTCGACCGAGGAGTCTAGGAGCTGACACTCATTGGTTGGGTCCGAGGAGGATAGTTGAACTGATATTTCAGTTCTGACTTTGCCTCTCGGGGCTTTGGTGGGGGTGAATTTAGTGCCTACCTCTGGCTCAGAACCTACCATTTTGGTGCCAAGGGAATCCCCTGCTTCTTCGGATCCAGGGGTTCCTTCACATTGGAGCAGGGGGGCCTTTGATGCCATGAGGAAACTGTTGTCTCCTCAGGTATCCACATTATCAGGACCAGCAACCTCCTCCCCTAAAGCACCTGTATCTACCTCTGCTTTACAGATTCCACAAAAACGTAGAGACTCAGAGCCTTAGGATGCCCCATTGGGTGAGCCCTCCTCTTCCGAGACCTCACCAGAAGCTCCCACTGTGGAGGTTCCTAGGAAGAGGCTATGCAAGAGGAAGCATCTGGACTCCCCTCAGGAATCCGTCACTTCAGACACTGACTTGGATGATTCAGAAGGTTCCCCACGGTCACCCTCTGAAGATATTTCCTTAGCGGATATCTTAGAGATTCTCAAGCAGAGGGGTGATTGGCAGGCCATCAAACCTACTGATGATGAGTCAGTCTACCTGAAGGCCTTTGGATCTCAGCCCTCCACCTCATGGGTGTCTCTGCCTTTTGACAAACTCATGGACCTGATTTGTCGAAAGGCGTGGGAGTCTGTAGATACAGTGGAACCTGTCCCTAGGAGGCCTAATAAGTTTATTACCTCACTACAGGACATGGCTTTTCTCACCAAAGGAGTCCCTGTTGATGCTATGGTGGTGGTGGCAGCCACCAAGAAGGAGTTGTCTGAAACTTTGACTTCGTTCCATCCACCGAATAAAGATTTGAGGGTCATGGACAGATATGGAAAGTGCATGTTTACTTCAGTGACTTTTGCTCTTAGATCACTGAATTATCTGACGCATTTTACTAGATTGCAGAGGGATCTCCTAAAAGAGCTAGGAGATACTCTACAGGGTTCAGTAGCTGAGGGGGTCTCAGAGAAAATATCCTCACAGCTCTCCACCCTCAATTCCCTAACAAACTCGTCCATGCGTCTGCTTTCGTATGCAGCTGATGGAGCAAAGCAGAGCAGCAGGTACAGGAATTGCCCTTATTCTGGATGCACCACTGTCCCCTTGTGGAGCCTTTTAAGTCATCCTTTATCAACACCCCTTTCAATTGCTGTCCCTTTTTGGACCCAAAGTGAAAGAAATGCTTACCAGGAGTGAACAAGATGGAAAGACTCTGCTTGTGATTGGAGTCCGTTTTTCCACACCTACCAGACCTTACCCCAAATGTCAGAAGGGAGGAAAGATGTGGTTCTGTAAAACTCAAGGAGCCTTTCAGGACACTCATGGTGAACCCCCCTCCAGAGGCAGAGGAGGGGGTAATAATGGAAGATACTGTCCATGTGGCAGAGGGGGTCTGCAGAACCAGGGTGACAGAGATCAGTTCTTTGGGAAGCCATATCCATGGTCCTGAGAGGAGGCCCGCCTGTCCATCTCTGGAGGTAGTTGGGAGACGCTTATCTTTGTGCATACACACCTGGCTAAAAATAACAAAAGACAGCTGGGTACAAAGTATCATATCCACAGGTTACTCTATTCCCTTTTCCACCCTACCTCCCTCAATAAAAAAATCGAGGATGTTTCACCCAGTCACAGGGAACAAGCAACCATACAAATTCAAAAGTTGCTACAAAAAAAGAGTCATCCAGCCAGTCCCCACAGACCAGATAGGATCCGGAACTTACTCAAGGTTCTTTTTAGTTTCAAAGAAAACAGAGGACTGGAGGCCCATTTTGGATCTCAGCAGATTAAACAAATCTGTGAAGAAGGCAAAGTTCCGGATGGTTGCACTGCAGTCAATACTTCCTTTTCTAGGAAAAGACAATTGGATGTGCTCGATAGATCTCCAGGATGTGTACTACCACATAAAAATGGACAAACCATCCAGAGATCATCTGCACTTTTGGCTGTGGGCCAGCCACTATCAATTTCGAGCACTGTCCTTTGGTCTCACAACAGCTCCCAGAGTGTTCACCAAATGAATGGCAGTAGTCATGGCTCATCTGAGATGTATGGGATTGCAGGTGTTTCCATACTTAGATGAATGGCGCCTAACCACCACCACCAGACATCAGCTCATTCAAGCAAGAGACACTACTATGAGTTTATGCTGTCAGCTGGGGATTACCATAAACTTAGAAAAGTCTGCCTTATTGCTGTTGCAACATACTGTTTTTATCTAAGCAGATCAGGACACCACCACAATGACCTTAAAACTTGGGTTTGTGCTCGTCAGCAATAGGTTCTCTTCCTTTTCTCAAAGGTAAAAGTCCCAGCTTCCATGGTTCTCAAATTGCTGGGTACAGTGGCAGCAGCAATCATTGCATTGCCACTGGGTCAGATGCATATGCGGATACTACAATGGCTCCTTTTCACTCAGTGGTCCTTTCAGGAACTTCCAGTGTCACATCAGATTATGATCATGAATTCATGCAAGAAGGACCTTCAGTGGTGGCTGACATCGCATTATGTAACAATAGGACGTCACTTTGTTCTCCCCAACCCAAATGCCATAGTGACACTTCCCTGATAGGGTTGGGGGGGGGCATATCATGGAAGAACAGCCCAAGTCACATGGAAAGAACATGAGGCTCAGCTGTATATCAATGTCCTAGAGATGAGAGTGGTACAGTGCAATGCAAAATATTTGCTCCCTTCCTGATTTCTTATTTTTTTGCATGTTTGTCACACTTGAATCTTTCAGATCATCAAACAAATATAAATTTTAGACAAAGATAACCTAAATAAACACAAAATGCAGTTTTTTAAGTGATGATTTTTTAAGGAAAAAAAAAAACTATCCAAACATACATGGCCCTATGTGAAAAAGTAATTGCCCCCTAAACCTAATAACTGATTGTGCCACCCTTAGCAGCAACAACTGCAATCAAGCGTTTGCAGTAACTGGCAATGAGTCTTCCACATCGCTGTTGAGGAATTTTGGCCCACTCCTCTTTGCAGAATTGTTTTAATTCAGCCATATTGGAGGGTTTCTGAGCATGAACTGCCTTTTTAAGGTCATGCCACAGCATCTCAATTGGATGCAAGTCCAGACTTTGACTAGTCCACTCCAAAACCTTCATTTTGTTTTTTAAGCCATTCAGAAGTGGACTTGCTGGTGTGTTTTGGATCATTGTCCTGCTGCAGAACCAAAGTGCGCTTCAGCTTGAGGTTATGAACTGATGGCTAGACATTCTCCTTCAGGATTTTTTGGCAGAGAGCAGAATTCATGGTTCCATCAATCACAGCAAGTCGTCCAGGTCCAGAAGCAGCAAAGCAGCCCCAGACCATCACACTACCACCACCATGTTTGACTGTTGGCATGATGTTCTTTCTCTGAAATGCTGTGTTACTTTTATGCCAGATATAACGGGATGCACACCTCCCAAAAAGTTTGACTTTTGTTTCGTCAGTCCACAGAATATTTTCCCAAAAGTCTTGGGGGTCATCAAGCTGTTTTTTGGCAAAAATGAGATGAGCCTTTATGTTCTTTTTGGTCAGCAGTGGTTTTTGCCTTGGAACTCTGCCATGCATGCCATTTTTGCCCAGTCTCTTTCTTATGGTTGAGTCATGAACACTGACCTTAACTGAGGCAAGTGAGGTCTGCAGTTCTCTAGATGTTATTCTGGGTTCTTTTGTGACCTCTTGGATGTGTCGTCGCTGCACTGTTGGGGTAATTTTTATAGGCTGGCCACTCCTGCGAAGGTTCACCACTGTTCCATGTTTTCTCCATTTGTGGATAATGGCTCTCACCGTGGTTCGCTGGAGAAATGGCTTTGTAACCTTTTCCAGACTGATAGATGTCAATTACTTTGTTTCTCATCTGTTCCAGAATGTCTTTAGATTGTGGTATGATGTCTTCCTTTTTGGGATCTTTTGGCCTACTTCACTTTGTCTGACAGGTTCTATTTAAGTGATTTCTTGATTCAACAGGTCTGGTAGTAATCAGGCCTGGGTGTGACTAGTGAAATTGAACTCAGCTTTCCAAAAAAATGTGATTAACCACAGTTGCTTCATGATTTAACAGGGGGGGGGGGGCAATTACTTTTTCACATAGGACCATGTAGGTTTGGATAGTTTTTTTTCCTTAATAAATAAAATCATCACTTAAAAACTGCATTTTGTGTTTACTTGGGTTATCTTTGGTCTGCACTTTTTTTGCTTTGTTTTTGTTACTATATTATTAGTTGCGGTCCAAGGGGACATGGCAGCAAAAATTCTGCCTGGTTCATCCTTTGCTTACTTGTTACATTATTTCAGTTATTTATATATTTTTAGCAACGGAGTATTTATCCCTTGGTCTGCACTTTTTTTTGCTTTGTTATTGTTAATATTTAAATTTGTTTGATGATCTGAAACATTTAAGTGTGACAAACATGCAAAGAAATAAGAAATCAGGAAGAGGCAAATACTTTTTCATTGCACTGTACGTCTAGCATTGCAGTCCTTTCAAGACTCTCTTCCTCTGGGGACCATTGCAATCCATACAGACAACATGTCAGTGGTCTGGTACACAAACAAACAAGGAGGAACCAAATCTTACCCCCTATGTCGAAAAGCCTTGAGAGTATGGCAATGGGCGAACTCCACCCAGTGCTTTCTGATGGCAATGCACATCCCAGGGAAGTCCAATGTGATAGCAGACAAGCTGAGCAGGACAATTCTATTGCCTCATGAGTGGTCCCTAAAGAAAGAAGTGTCAGAAAACATATTCCGCATATGGGGTCAGCCTTGCTGCGATCTCTTTGCCACACCCACACCCACAAACACGAAATGCAGCAGCTACTTTGCCCTAATCCCCCACCGGGGGAAGCCCCAAGGGATGTACTTGTTCAGGATTGGCCCCCGGGTCTCCTTTATGCTTTCCCACCATTACCTCTGATACCCAAAGTTTTACAGAAAGCAAGTGCTCTGGGAAGGACCATAATTCTGATAGCCTCCTATTGGCCTCACCAGATTTGGTTCCCCTTCCTTCGGCCTCATCTATTGGAAGAACCTTGGATCCTGGACCCAGTTCCAGACCTCCTGACTCACTTATCAGGGGTCTCTTCATCCATCTCTTCGGTCCCTCAAATTGACAGCTTGGCTGCTTCAATTCCAAACATAACCAGGCTTCAGAACCTTTCAGCTGCAGCACAGCATATATTGACATTCTGTCACAAATCATCCACCAGAAAGCTATATCTCAGCAAATGGAAAAGATTTTTGATATGGGCATTACAAAATCACATTGATCCTTATTTAGCTCCAATAGCTTCTATTTTGGAATTTTTTGACAAAACTATTCAATAAGGGAGCAGCTCCCGCAACTATTCGAGTTCGATTAGCTGCAATATCCAACTTCCATCTTGGTGAGGAAGGGTCTAATATCATGTCTCATAGACTCTCAAAGGCTTTTCTCAAAGGCGCTATACATTTAAGACCACCTAGCAAATCTCCCCTTTTTCCGTGGAATCTAAATTTAGTTCTAACATGAATAATTCTACCACCCTTTGAACCAGCCTCTTCATATGACCTAAAATATGTTACATGGAAAACTATCTTTCCAGTAGCTATACTTCTGCTCGGAGGGTTTCAGAGTTACAGGCCTTGTCCATAAAACTCCCTTGCATGATTTTTCATAATGATAAAGTGTCTCTCTGGACAAATCCCTCATTTTTACCGAAGGTATGCTCAGAAACAAATCCCAGTAAGTCTATAGAATTGCCTGTATTCTTCTCCAGCTGTGGCAATAAGGCAGAGTATATGCTGCACACGCTTGACTTTCACAAGACAGCTACACTTCTATTTGGGCAGGACCAAGGATTTCAGGAAAATGGATCAACACTTTGTTTCCTTTTCAGACTCCATGAAGGGTGCTCCTGTTGTAAAAACCACATTATCAAAATGGTTATCAGAGTGTTTTCCTTTATTTACAGTTCAGTCAATTCAACATTAGAAGACAAGATAAAGGCCCACTCCATTAGAGCTGTATCCACTTCCTCAGCCTTTTCTGCCAAATTACCAATAGATACAATTTGTGCTGCAGCTACTTAGTCACGGCCTCATACCTTTATCGCTCATTACAAAGTGGACAGGGCTTCCAGGGACAGGGCTTTCTTTGGTTCCACTGTCCTGAAGAATATACTGCCGTGAGACACCTGAGAAAGATGGTGCTTGGGATGCTAACCCATCAGTAAGAATGAAGCCGAGATAGAATTTCACATAAAAAAGTTATGTACTCACCATAACGTTCCATGTGAGTTGTTCATCTTGCCTTCATTCTTACGTCCCACCCTCCAACCCTCACCAGGCATCTTGAGGACCGAGAATTGGGGCATGGTGTGACTGTATTTGACCTTTATCTAGTGTTTGTCCATGCTATTGCTATATTAAGAGGTGTCTTATGCCTTTATTGGCAGCAAACAAGATCTGGGGGAAGCATCAGTGCATCATGGCAGGGAGTAGGCCACAAGCTGGTTGAAGACCTTGAGCTTTTGCATTTGGCCGAGTTGGAGCCGAGGATCAGCTTGGAACCCATCAGTAAGAATGAAGGCGAGATGAACAATTTACATGGAATGTTACGGTGAGTACATATTCCTCTTTTTTTTCCGTATTGAAATTTTACACCAATTGGATATAATCTGCAGGTTAGCAGGTATTATACATACCATACCTCTCAACCTCTCAGTGCAAGAAATCTGGACAAAGACTGACAAAATGGGGGCACAACATATTTTACATATTACTCATATAAGCTTAGAAAGTTGCTAGAGTAACAGGATATGTTTTAACATACCTTTTCTGAAAGATTTGAAGTCTGAAACTCAAATGCATGTCATTATTTACTGACTTCAGTCCTGAGATCACTCCAGCAATTTGTCAGAAAAACATTGATTTTATGAGGAACAGAACAAAAATATGAGCCCTAAATCTGGACATTCTGCGAAAATCTGTACAGTTGAGAGGTATAAAAATAAATACTGTTGAACAAATGCACTGCTTGTAAATACGTATTTGGTTTCTATGCCCTTTTTATTTCTTTTATTTGGCTCCAACATTCTTGCATTAAATAGCCAGCAGCAGGAGGGTAACGTGTCTCACAGGTGATCGTACTAATACCAGATCGTACAATGAAGCGGCTAAAACATTAAAAAAGTAGTACCAGATGATGCTTGGCTTATTGTACCTCTCAACCTCTTAGAGCAAGAAATCTGAACAAAGCCATTAATAAAAGTGGGATGAATGCCCAAAAAGGGAGAATTTTTAGATATTGCTTTTACAAACTTAGAAAGTTGATAGAATAACAGGTTTTGCATTAGCATGAATTTTCGAAAGGGTATGGTGTGTGAAACTCAACGTGTGTCATTATTTTCTAGCTTCAGTCTTCAATGTTCTGCCACCAGTTTGACTGAAAAACACAGCTTTATGAAAAAAAACGGACCAAAAATATGAAACCAACTCTGGATAAAGCTGCGAAAGTCTGTGCAGTTGAGCTATATAATAATAATTATTATTTAATCGAATTTTGACACAAGGTTGTTACGTTGAGTTAGGAAGTGACGACATATTTAACTTGTACTATATCGCTCCTAGCTTTTGGGTTGAAGCTCTATAGCTGAAGGTAAGATACATTAAGAGTACTTTAATGTTGGGGACGTGTACACTTCACTTTGCTTGCAGTTTAGGATGATGGCGCCTTTAATGGTGTTAGAATGCATACTATTACTGGAATGGCGAGGAATGTGTCCTCCTGACTAATGAATGAAACTAGTTAATCTTGTGACGTCTGTATCAGGGGCACTAAAATGGTATTGGCAGTACAGCTTCCAGAAGTAAATAGAACAAGTATTTTACAATCAGAAATTGTTAAGTATGCGTGTTCCTCTTTTGTAATAAGTTAATATTTAATTAGATCTCTGGCGCATATCCTCGAATGTCTGCGAAGTTGTTTACGTTAGTTTATATTCGCCGAGTCATGCTTACACCTTCACTTCACCTCGTTTGTAGGGACATCTGTCTCCTCTGTATGTTAACTGCTTTACACTGCAAACAAGTAATGCTTAAATTGTTACATAGAAGTATGCAGAGCGCTGGTTATAGAGCACTGTTTTAATCTAGGAAGATATTACGGATTTAAGTGCATTGTTTGTTTTAGCACGTTTGCAAATTATCTATAATAGATGCATTTCCTTTGTGGACCTGTACCGGTAACATTAGATTATGTTCGCCTCTATGTAGATATTTATGAGGTGTTATGTTACACTACCTCATGGCGAAGTAAATGCAACATGTGTTCTGCAGGTTATCCAAATACATATTTTTAGCTTGACTCGTTTTTCAAGAATTTGGATAATGCATAGAAAAGTAAGGACACGTTTTAGATGTTTGTAGATTGTAGTTATAACAAATGTAGTAGGATTTGCAATTACATCCTTTTCTGAAGAAATCTGTATGTCTGATCTGACACATTTTGCTTAATGTGATCACCATTCAGGAAGAAAAACAGAATTATTAGAGGAGAGACTGAACATAATGGAACTAAAATCGGGGACAGTGGAAATGTATGCTTAACAAGTATTGTGGGTCTCATAAATACAGATAATTTGCCTGATGAATAGTTTTACTTAGTTTCTGTCAGATAACCTATCCAATGCTTCAGAGAAATTGAAATTGTGTTAAGTACTTAGTCACAGCATATACATCCTTGGGTGTAGCTTGTGTCATCAAGTTTGGATCTTAGGTCTGGATGTCCCAATGGTTTATATCTTGTGTGGTATTTGTAATTCTGTAGTTCAGTGAAGTGCAAGAACAATCAGCGAACAGTGGTAGTATGTCCATGTGCAGATCACCTAAGCACAAACAATCATAGCTGATTATGGCATAGTGCAGCCTTGTGATGAAATGCCCACAGCAGATCTAAATGTCCTAAGTTGGGATTCATGACATTAAGCTGTATGCATGTTGAGACCATTGCACTTGTGCCTGTAAATGAGCCACACGCTTGTGCTATGGTGTGATTCATAAAGCACAGTGCGGCGCAGCTTAATTTGCATAGTAAGTCTGTAAATCATCCATCCCCAACTTACACCAGTTTTCCTCAGCTCTGCATTTTAGGCTGTGCTTACCTGTTTGGTGTCGACAAATCATGTAAAGTACCACTGAATTAAAATTATTGTTGAGTAACAGGGTAAAGCAGAACTTAATTGGAAAAGGCATGAATCACTGTAATTCATTTTCGGCTGTTGATCAATATCTTTACTTTATTTGTAGGACATGCATTTTAATACACTTTTCAGTACTTATAAATCTCATAATGTGTAAAGTGTCATTTTTACTGTTGTCTACCTGTATCAAGATGATTGTTACTTACAAATGAATAGGTAAAGGGAGGTTGATCATAAGAGGTTACTAGGCTATGGCCTGAGGCCCTTATAAGCCTAGCCAAGAGTTTAGCCCATGTTTAGACAAGTCAGCACCCAAAGCCCCAGTCCAGCAGGGACACGGGTGGAATCCCAGGGGTGTATTTTCTGTTTCCCATCCAGTTATCCAGGTTGTGCTTAAAAAGGGATAATGAGGTACTCTTCTTGACGTGGAGAGGGAGTCTATTCCACAGATGGGAGAGTCTCTAGGACACAAATCTGTCCTGTCAACAAATCTTATTGATATTACAGACCAGGTTGAGGTAGCGCGTACAGTTTGCTCGAGTGGAGCTTGACTTGCGGATATGCAGCCATCCCATCAAATATTTCCTGAATAACAGAGGCCCCAAGACTGATCCCTGGGGTACACCACTAGTTATGGGTCGACTGCTTGAGGTGGCTTCCCCTATTCTGATTAGGTGGGTTCTATCAGTGAGCCAGTTTGATACCCATCTGGTAACATGTATTGATGCCTAGTTGAAAGAGTTTATCTACTATGCCTGAATGGGGAATAGAGTTGAAGGCTTTGGCCAGGTCAAGGTAGGCGGTGTGCACCATCTTCCCCTTATCCATGGCTTTGGTGACTGTCTCAAAGAAGGCAACCAGATTTAACAGACACTACCTCCCCTTGACAAAGCCAAACTGTGTGGGTCGAGTGTTTGGAGGTTACCAATGTTCCTGTTAATGAGGTCCATGATAATCCATTCCATGGCCTTGTAGGTCACACTAGTTAGGCTGATGGGTCTATAATTTCCCGGATTGGTGGATGCTCCACCTTTGTGTAAAGGAATGACGGCGGCTGTCCTCCACTCAGCTGGGACAAAGCCGGTACTCAAACTTTGTTTGACTAGGGTGCATAATGGTGCTGCAAGTTCATGCCTGAGTTCATGTAGGATGTAGCCAGGGATTCTTTTTTGCCTTTGAGAGGGCAGTGATGACCTTTTCCCTACAGATAAGAGGCGAGGGGCAGGTACTGCAGATGTCCTGTTTTACTGATGGGGGGGCAGAGGGGAGAAGTTTCCGCTGAATCTATCAGAGAGTAGATTGGCTGTATCTACAGCATTTGTGTACGCGCTGTCCTTGACCACCAGTTCTGAGCAGGTCTGGGTGCTTCCTTTGAGATTTCAGACATATGTGAAGAAGGCATTATGATTTTCTCTAGTAGATCTGGCCAATTTGGACTCGAAGTTGGCTTTAGAGGATATCACTAGTGCTCTTATAGGTTCATAGGTTCTTGTTCGGGTAAGGAGAGATTGCTTTCATTTGGGCACCTGTTCCTTCTTGGTCCTGGACAGTAATTTTTTTTCCTTTTGTTATTTAGTTTATTTATTGCAGATGTCCACCAGACAGGTTTACTCTTTCTTGCAGAGGATGATTTTGTCCTGCCGGGTATTTCTGATTCAATGCATCTATATAAAAACTCTTATAGTATTTTGGTGTAGATTTGGGCATTGGTGCCATTTCCTACTGTGAGGGAAAGGGCTGTGAAGCTGTTCATACCATCACTCAGAAGGTTGTAATCAGCTTTGGAGACTTTTTTTGTTTGACACTAGCTAAAGGGGGGTCGGGGAGATGGTGACTTCGAAAGTGACCGCTTTATGGTCCGATCATACCAGGGAGGATGATACTGTAGGGGTGCAGAAGCTACTCATGTTTGGTGATACCCAGTCCAAGATATTATCACCTCTTGTGGAGGTATGTTCCAAGACACATTTGCATTGAAAAAAAATCGAAGAATCTCTGGGCATTTGTGTTCTGGAAAAACCACTCGTGCCAATCTATGGTTGGGTAATTTGTCACCCAGGATCAGGGTAAAGGTTTGAATCTTGATAGGTGGAGTGGGCATCTTGAGTCGAATTTGGGGGCCTGTAGCTAGCTATAATTTGAATATGGGTCTTGTGAATGGTTAACTGCACCTGGAGTGTCTCCTAGGCATCATATTTTTTGACCAGCCTGGAGGTGTGTGTCTCTCTAATATATATTGAAACTGCACCTCCTTTGGCTTTGCTGCCCACAGTTTAGGGTCTGAATGTGTAATAGGATGAGCAACCAGGTAAGGCCGGGGTGCTCTTCGCAGCTTTGAAGCAGGTTTCTGTGACTGCACAAATTACAGCATCTTCCAGGGTTAAGAATGCTTGCAATGAGTGCAGTTTCATGTCGAGACTCCTAGCATTTAGCAGCATGACCTTTAATTTGCTTTTTGTTGAGGTAGTATTGACCTCTTGACTTTTCCTAAAAAGGCACTATGGGGGAGGCAAGGGCCTTTGCCAGAAGCCTGAAGCCCAAGTGAGACAGATGCAGGCCATCTCTAGCAAAGCATCGTGGTCTGACGATCATATCTTCCCAGGCTGTCAGGTACTGAATTCCCCCTGGAATGACACCAGAAACTAAGGCAGTTGTTAGTCAATCATTTTCTGTTTGTATTGAGGCATCATTCTGGGTGACGGTAGAATGCTAGGCTAGAGACATACCTACCTGGGACACACATTCGGCAAACTCAGTCATGTCTGTCTTCGTATAGTCGTTCACACTAGGATGGACTATGACAGAGTCATAACAGTACCTACTGTTGAGAGACTTGAGTTCGTGTGTGATATGATGGATTCTGGTACCTGGCAAACTAACCATGACTTTCTCCTTATCTAGCCTGGTGAGAGGCACATTTTTGTCTCTCACAATGGAGTCTCCTATGACTAATATTTTGGGTTTATGGTTAGGCCTAAGTTGTTGTGAGACACTGGTGTGTGGAGTATGCATGGTATGTGGTGTGGAGGGCTGTGGAGTTCTCCTGTGTTTTTGTCTCTGAGGTCTCGTGGTGTGGAGGGTTGTGGAGTTCTCCTGTGTTTTTGCCTCTGATGTCTCCTTTGTGTTTGTTGAGGACCTTCACATATGTGGATGTGTGTTGTGTAGTTGTGGGTGGTGGTTGAGGTGTAGTGATTGTGTTGACAAACGTCTCAGTGCTAGATGTACTGGCTTGTGAGGGAGAGAGCATAGACTCTAGCTTCTTTATGTAATTGCATCTCTCACAAATTGTGTTCCTAGGTGGTAGCAGTAGATGGTTGTCAATGTACATGAGGCAGTTGCTCCACTGTCCCAGGATGCCCATATTGACCAGGCTGGCAGGAGAAATCGTAGGAAAGTGTCTATCCATATTTGTCAGAATCTGAGGAAGAGAGGCCAGGGAGCGCTAAGCCCAAGTGCTTAAACCGAAACTAAGAGGCTTAGAATAACACTTAAAATTTAAACAGGCTAAAAACAGCAGTAATAAATGCAGCAGAGAAGATGCAATTGAACACTTTAGAGAACTAGTAGCAGAAAAAACAAGAAGCAACAGAGTTGGAGGAGGAAACACAAATACTGTAAAAGCAGCAATCAGCTGAATAAAGCCCCCCCCCCTAATGAATGATATCCATTACCGGGTTTACTAGCGCAAACTCGCAGCAACACATACATGCATATGTACTATTAATGCAGCTAAGTCCAGCATAAGACAGGCCTGTCTGAAAAGAACACAAGTCAAAATTTGTGCTGCAATGTGCATGTCTAATACAGAGCCATTAATTGCCACATTTGCCAAAACTTTCATTGAAGGGTAGCAAGTTCAGTTTGTCGTTTTTGTAACGACATTTGATTAACTGTTACAGCATGATGAAACAACAGAGAGCAAGACACAAAAAAGATAGCTGCAGTCATGAGGAGAATCACGTCCTTATGAAATGGGGAAAAAACATTGTGGAAATGGGGGAGGGTCAGAAGAAGCACAGGCAGTTTAGGCTTTGAATTAATTCCTGGCTGTGACTACTACTGTAAATGAGAAGTAGAGGGTATCGTGTATGCCACCTTTCAAAATCAGTAACAGGAGGGAAATACTCACAAGGAAATACAATTACAGAGGAAACTGTTGCAGCACTTCTGTTTGGAATGTGAAGAAAACATAGCAGAGAATACCAGCGGGGGGAAAAAGACAAACCCCATTCTCATATTGGAAATACATCAACTGTTTCTCCACACTGAAACCCTTCCACTGTAACTAGTAGTTATGTCACTGGGTGTATATCAGATGCACGAAAAGACTAGCGTGAACGCTCACGAGCGAAAATGTCGGGAATCGAAGCTGTTGGGTCATGTTACAGTGATGAGTGGGATATTTGCCCTTTCCTCACTGTAGTGCGACCTCGGAGTTGGAATATATAGTTAGCGGGGGGTGTGGGGGTACACCCCACAATATCAAGTTCAATTACCGGCATTTTCGCTCATGTGAGCATTCGCAGTAAAGTCTTTTTGGGCTTCTGCAGATATGACAAATATTGACTGCATAACACACATCGTGACTGTTAAGCACGGGAAATAGGTAAGCTAGCTTTAAACATATGCAGCTGTGTTGCACAGAACTTAGAAAAGTCATTGCTGCAGCTTCTCTAGCCTTTCTGTGCAGGGAGCAGAAGTGCATAAAAAATGACTACGAGTCACAATAAGGTGGGAAGAACTCCAAAGTAGCATAAGGTATGCATAGATTTTCCACATAGTCCTCATTTATATTATAGTTGCCTAAGATCTTCTCAGGCTGTGTAAGACCAGTGCAGCAAAGTGCAACTGGGGTCTGAGTTGCATAGCTGCAGTTAGGTGTAGTTGGTGTAACTTCCTGCCACACCTCTATGCAACAACTGTGAATAACGATGCTTGTTTCCATGTCCTCTCTGTGATTGACAGGGGCCATACAAGTCAACTGTCCCTGATTTTCTAGAATGGTCCTAATTTTTGCCTCTTTTTGTCCTGTTCCTCATAAACTTTTTAGTTTCTGGTAAATTCATGAAGGTTGGAGTCTGTTGGTAATAACCAATATTAGAGTTTCATACATGTTATTAATCTGCTTGTTGAGGCAAATGTGTTGTTCTATTAACCTTTTTAGGTGAATTAGAGTAATTTAAAAATATTCCCCTGATTTCGGGCTTTTGCCTTCCTCTATTACTGCTTGCTTTATCAAGCATTCTTGAAAGAAGTTGAGAGGTGTATACAATGCTGAGGTAACACTGATGAAAAGGTAGTCAGTGTTCTACATACATTTTTCACCTTACAAGCACACAAAAACTGTATGAACTACACATAACTTTTGTTAATGTTTTTAAGGAAGTTAATTTTCTTTAACCTTTTTCATAACAACACAGCTATTTTTGTAAGAAGAGTACATCATAATATTGATGTAGATTGGTTGAAGAGGGCCACGGGCCACAACCTTGTAAAAAATCAATTACCTTTGATTCTGAGGTACTGATTTTCAACGCATTCACTTCAAATTCAGTAGTGAACCACTCCGTTACTGGGCATTAAAGTCTGCTTAGGCCAAGAGGACAATATTGTCTGCAAATAACAGAGATGCAGCCCTCCCATCCCTAGACAGGATATTGTACTGTTCAAACCTCTGCTGCATCTGGAAACCTTAGCCATGAAAATCACAGGAAAGTAAGGCAAAACACAGTCCTTGACAGAGTCCTCTATGCACCCCTGAATGTATTCTACTTAACATTAACAATGTTATCACATCTCCTAGTCCTGACTCACAAATTCAGGGAATGAATATGTATGTATCAGTGGGCACTGGCATCCCACACTGTTGTATCACTTCCCACAAGACTTTGCAAGTTATGCAATTATATGACTTCTTCAGGACCACAAAATACATGTAAATAGAATTGGAAAATTCCCATGACCCCTCCAGTATCCACAATAGGTCAAAGAATTAGCCACAGTGTTCCACTGCCAGGGCAGAATTCATGTTGGTCTTCTGAATTAGAGGATTGTGTCGCTTTTCCGGCAAACCGGAAAATGTTTTTCCAGGAATACAGAGGAGTGTGACTTTTCTATAATTGGAATACAAAATCTTGCAAACCTGCCCCTCTTCCTGAAAATGGGGACTACCCCTCCAGTTTGCCAACCTAAAGGTACTGTCCTGGCTTTTCATGCAACACTGAAAATGCATGTTAACCACAAATCCCCAATAATGTCAAGCTCTGTGAGCATTTACAATGGGATCTCATGCACTCCTACAACATGCCACTTCTGAGGTATTTAATCACTATAGTGACCAGAAATAGAGCCATTCTCACCAGTTGCGTCTGGTACTATCTTCCTAGAGGAGGGCATGTCCAGAAGGTACAGGTGCAGGATTTCCTCAGTGTTCCTTGCACCTGACAACAATCTCCCACTTGAGGTTAACCTTTGTCAAGACAATGTCTCACACAACTCTCCTGAGTTGCAAGATGGCCTTTGAGAACATTCAGACATAATTTTCCATGACCTTGCCAAACTCCTCCAACACCTTGGCCTTCACTTCTGCAACTGACATAGCTGATGCCTTCCAGGCTTGTTGGTACCTACTGGGTCATGAGACAGCTCACAATTGCACAGAAGGTATCTTTCCTTAAGTGGATTGCTTCCCAGTACTTCCCAAAGCTAGGAATTGTCATCAAGTCCCCTCTCCGACACACACACTGCAACAGGAGATTACACTTGTCAGTAGCTGGTGTACACAAAAATAGGCTCAAGCTCAATGACAAGAAGTGTGGTAGCATTTGGTAAGCACCCCTGAGCTTCAGTTTACAGTATAGATAACACACCACTGCAAATTTAAAAGGTTGTGTCAGACTTAGACACAGGTGGATAGCTCTTTCATGTTTGACCGCTCTTTCATGTTTGACCACCACATTGCAATGGTAGTTACCATGTCCATAGTAAAAGGTATTTATTCCATCAAAAGAAGTCCTCGCCTCCTTGTACTCCATACTGATTAGTCCCATCATCAAATACAATGCCCCCTTTGGGATGTACCTTACTAAGCATATCAAGCAATTGGAAAGATTCCATAGGTTTGTAACCAGGGGCGGCTCGTCCTATCGGACTGCAGCCCCCCCCCCCCCACCTAGAAAAAAACAAAAAAATATATGTTGAACAAAAAATTTACGACTGCCGTACCAGCAGTCCGGATAGGGACAAACAGGTACCCAGCAATCATTGCTGCGAGATACCAGGATTCTGTGCGTTGACAACCGCACCACACAGACGAGCTCCGGACTGCTTCAGCCACAGTCAGAGCCAATGAGAGGACTGAGCTGCTCTCGCAGGACTTGCGAGACTTTTTCAGTGCACAGGCTTCGGTCACAGAATTCTGGTAGGTAAAGGAGCATGCAGGAGTACTGGGTCACTGATCAGTCGTTTGGGCTGATGAGGTCACTGAAGGATTACTGTAATACCAGGTCAGCATGCAGGATTACTAGTACCGAGGAGCGGAGCTGATCGTTGTAGCAGCAGGTCACTGAAGCTGATCGTAGGAGTGTGTGTGTGTGTGTGTGTGTGTGTGTGTGTGTGTGTGTGTGTGTGTGAAATGCCCCAGTTACTATATACTGGTGGCTAGAGAGAACAAATGGTGGTGGGTAGAGATACCCAGGCTTTTGAACCCTGTACCTTGTATGCAGGTGTTAAGGACCTGAATTCCCTACCCACCACCATTTATAAAAATAATTGCAGATTTTTGCCTCATATTTGATCTGATCTGTTTCTCATAATATCTGTGGTTTCTAAATGTTGCAATGCCTGATATTTGATGGTGCAGTGGTAGTATTGTTGCTTCACAGCTGCAGGTTCTCAGGTTTGATTCTTTGCTGGGGTGCCTTCTGTGTGGGGTCTGCATCTTCTCCCTGTGTTTGTGTGGGTTTGCTTTTGTGTCCTATGTTACGTACAAAGATATGTCTGCATTATTTCTTCCTGGGCCTCTGCTGAAAATTGTTTTTTTTGTTCCAAGTCAGATTGTCCTGATTAACAAATGTTAAATAAAATTGACAGGCATTTGAATTTCAGACTTCAGGTTTCTGAATGTTTAATTCTGTACATATTTGATGGCGCAGTGGTAGAATTGTTGCCTCACAGCTATAGGTTTTTTGGTTTAATTCTTGGCTGGGGTGCCTTCTGTTTGGAGTCTGCATCTCATCCCTGTGTTTGTGTGGATTTGCTCTGGTGTCCTGCCATTTTACAAAGCCATGTGTCTGCAGTATTTCTCCCTGGGCCTCTGCTGAAAATTGTTTTTGTTCCGTCAAAAATAGAATTTACAAGGATTTGTATTTCTGACTTCATATTCTTCAGAAAATACATAGTAACACAACCTTCTATTCTAGCAGTTTTGTAAGTTTGTAAGATGAATATTTGAAATTTGTCCTTATTTTTGGGACTGTATCGCCCCATTATTGGCTTTGTCCAGGTTTTTTGTGCTAAGGTTGACAGCTATAGCAAGAACTGAATTCACTGAATTTATTTTGAGGGCTGTATTCCCTCATTACTGAGTTTGTCCAGGTGTTTTGTGCTAAGATGTTGACAGCGATGGTGAGAACTGAATTCATTAAATGATAGCCATTTAAGTTTCAGTCTTCCTCTCTTTCACAAAGCAGCTGATTTGCCGTAGTGGTATGTTGCTCTGACCTCTTTTGCACAGGGACCTTGGCAGTAAAATGTATGGTGGTAACGGAGCATTTTATTCTAGCAACTTTCCAAGATTATACAAGCAATGTTTAATGTGTCCCTGGTTTTTGGGCTTTTGACCCCCCCCCCCCAATAAATTTGACTTTTTCCAGATTTCTTGTATTGTGAAGTTGAGATGCAGTTGAGTATTGAGTAAATTTTACAAGGAGCTGAGAGCTGCAGGGGAAGAGAAGTTTAGTGCTGCTTAGGGTAAGTCAGCTTGCATTGTTAATTGCACAACAGATTGTGTACTTGCTTTTGATGCAGATGGTTGTTGGTTCTACTCCCACAAGGGGTGAATGCTGCCGTACTGAAAAAGTTAAGATACTAACTATGAGCCTGTTATCGGTTTGCTATCCATTTCCTATTGCAATATTACTAGCTTATCATTTTTAATGTAATATAGGCAATTTATTCCTCAGGGGCATCAGACACTTTATTTTTCGATGAAACCATGAAATATAAAGGTGTTTGCTAGCAGCAACCTCTTCATTAGTTACAGATTTATTTAATGTGGAATTATTTAGATGACTTTTTTACTTCTTCAGAGATTGTGCATATTTACTGATAATGGTGGACTGTAGAATTGTGCATATTTACTGACAATGGTGGACTGTAGAATTGTGCATATTTACTGATAATGATGGACTGTAGAAGTTTGAGTAGACTTTTATGACGGAAATGTTCTGAACTGGGCAGTTTTGTCATTATGGGTGCATGTATTTTGTTTCGTTGTTTACTGGAAAGATGTTCTGAATTGGGCAGTTCTGCCACTGGTAAAATGTATTTTCTTTGAATGTGAGTTTCAATGCTGTTTCAATGAATGTGAGTTTCAAGGGCAGAGAAGTTTTAATGCTAAGTTTGTTTAGCAGATGTCTTAGTGTTTGTGCTGTAAAATGCAAAATAAAACTTTCAGATGAAGTCCAAATCATCATAGAAGTAAATCAGTATGCACATTAGTGTTTATAAATGGAGTGAAATAGTCAAGTAATGGATCATTGGAATGGCTGCGGGGGGGGGGGGGGGGGCTCCATTCGACCATGATTTTGTGAGGGGGAAGGGTGGCAATCTTAATGACAGCCCCAGCTGAACTATACCTCCCAAATGTCCAGATTTTCAAAGAATGAATAGATTTTTGCTTCTTATTTTTGGTTTGTTCCTCATAAAATTTGTGGTTTTCTGGCAAATCATTTAGGAATTCAGTCTCTAAATAATGACACACTGAGTTTCAGTTCTATTAACTGTCTCAGTTTATACAAGGGCAATTTTTAGTACTGTTTATATGTTCCCCCAATATATTTGGCCTTGTCCAGATTTATTGCATTAACAGGTTGAGAGGTGCATGCAAATAAATTGCTTTATATTAGGCATAGCCAAACCTCTCAACTGTCCCTGATTTTGGCTCAAAATGTTGCTCTTCCCCCTAGTAATCCCTCCGCAAAATAGTAGTTTTGGAAGAAAACGTGGAGGGTTTACAATTAAGAAATAACTGTAATAATCAGAGTTATAGATTACTTTTATTTCAAAAATGCATGTAGATTATTTTATTTTGTCAGCTGCTCAAGTTAGCAGTACTAATATTAAAGTGTCCCTTCTTTGACAGGTTCCCAGCTGTATTGTGTGGCTATTTTATATTTTTACATCACATTTTGGGTCCATTTTTCATAAAATTGTGTTTTGTTTTTTTTTTGGCAGAATTGTGGGTTTTTTTGGCAAATTAGTGACAAATCATTAAAGACTGAAGTTAGAAAATAATGACAGACATTTGAGTTTCAGATTTCATACCATTCAGAAAATTCATACTAATGCAAGACCTATTCTATTATCTTTCTAAGTTTATAAGAGCAATATTTAAAAATTGTCCTTATTTTTGGGCCTTTGTCCCACTTCTTTGTATGGCTTTGTCTAGATTTCTTGCTCTGAGGTTGAGAGGTATGACAAATGTGTCAGGGCCATCACAGTCAGCCAGAGACATTTCAAATTGTGACATACTTCTTGCACCCCACTCCCCCATGTAGTGACTCTGGATGTGTCGAAGCAAGGCAAGGAGTAGTTATGCAGTGTAAATGTGCAGAGTATCCCCCCCATCCAAGGTAGACACAAGTACTAGAGTGGCTTTTCATCTGTCCTTGATTTTTGCAGAATGGTCTGGTTTCTGTCATATTTTTTGTACTGTTGATTTATGCTTATTACTCAAAGTGCCTGTTGCTCTGTGTTTAAGTAGCAATACTTTAATGACCATCAGGTAAGCTTGGCTGAGATCGTAAGATGTAAGTAAGCTTTAATAAGCATACTGTTAAAGAATTGCCAACATTGAAAACCTTTCTGTTGTTGCCATGTAGAGAATACTTAACTAGATAATGTATAAGCCTTGGGTATTGAAATGCATATGACAGTATTTGTAATAAAGGACAGATTACATTATTGTAAGAAGCTCATTACACTTGGAGACTTCCAGTCTTCTGTGCAGGCTTTACCCACTTAAAAACCTCAGCTTTGGCTGGCTAATAACTTGCTGTATTCAACTGGACGTATAAGAGAATTAAGTACCTTTATCTGCTCTTTTTTTTTTTTTTTTTAAAAATACAGTATTTAAATTGATTTTAACTGTGTGGAAGGAATATTAACTGAACTGGAAGTTTTGACTCTGCTCTTCAGTTAGTTGCACCCACCCTCCCTGTTTTTGTTTTGGTGTTAATCTTAGTGGCCTTGCAACTGCCCGCCCCTCTTGTAAATTTGTATTTGGATACTCCTTCTGGGCCCATCTCATTTGCTCACTCAACTGAGTGCAGTGAGATCATATTCTGATTTCAGGCACTCCTACTGTGTACAAAGAGAGCATCTGGGAAACGGAAGGAAAAAAAAAATTAAGCTTGTTTCCTGCCTTTCCTGTTAAGTGGTATAGACTATTTGTAGGCTTCTGAGCCCCCAAGCCCTTCTGTGTTGGAGGGAAGCCTTCTAGCTTAGTTTTTTTTCTTATAACTAGCCAGTTTTCTAGTTTCAGCACTCAAATCTGTTTCTTTGATCTCAGCATTGTTCAGAAAAAAAAAATTTCATCTGCTTTTACTGTACTTGTGTTTCTACCTACTTTTTTACTTTTGCATCATCTTAAAAGTACTCAATTGTATTTATTACTGCTTGGTGTAACTCATTCTAAGCCTTTTGGTTTAAATACTTGGGCTTCGGACCAGTTGTTTTGCACTGAGAGGGTTTGTGGTCTGCACTGTAGTGGCAGAACAGGTAGCTTACATCCTTCTAGGTTGGGAACTGCTGATTGAGGGCTCAGTGTCTGTTATTCTAAAAGTGTATTAATTCTGGTTTAAGCACTTGGGCTTTCAGGCCAGTTATTTTACATTAAGAGGGTTCGTGGTCTGCACTCTTGTGGGAGGAGAGGCTGGACTCTGCCCTTCTGAGCTGGGAATTTCTGGTTAAAGGCTTATAGTGCATGCATATCTGAACTGCTTCTTACTGAAGTTGGTGCGCCTTGTTTGCTGTGGCATAGACTGGATTCGGGCCTGCTGGATCTAGCTTTGTTTGTGTAACTTGAGCACTAATTCAGGCATTCTCTAAAGTATTCAGTTGTATTTATTACTGCTTGGTAGTAACTTGATTAAAGTGTAGCTATCATTCTAAGTCTTTTGGATTAAGCACTTGGGCTTCAGACCAGTTGTTTTACATTAGGAAGTTTTGTGGCATGCACTGTGGTGGCAGGACAGGTAGCTTTCATCCTTCTAAGTTAGGAACTGCTGATTGAGAGCCCAGTGTCTGTTATTCTTAAAGTGTATTAGTCCTGGTTTAAGCACTTGGGCTTCAGGCCAGTTATTTTACATTAAGAAGGTTTGTGGTCTACACTCTTGTGGGAGAAGAGGCTGGACTCTGCCCTTCTGAGCTGGGAATTTCTGGTTAAAGGTTTATAGTGCCTGAATATTTGAACTGTATCTTACTGAAATTGGTACACCTTGTTTGCTGTAGCATAGACTAGATCCATGCCTGCTGAATCTAGCTTTGTTTATATGCTTGTTGTTTGTTTGCTTGTTATTTCCCTGGAACGCTAATTCCACCTAATACGCGGCTTCTCAGCACTTCTGTGGATCGCTAGTGATATCTGCATTGCTTACTGTACTTATTTCCTTGTTTCACTTGAAAGAAAGTTACTGTTTGTCGTTTTTGCATTTAAGTTACCTGTAACACATTGCACTTAAGTTACCTGGCACTTGCTCACTAAAGCAATTATGTAAGTCGGCACTAAAAATTAAAAGCCCTACACCCTCACTCCTCACTGGCCCTGGTTTTCAATTATTAAGAAATTCCCAATATTATTCTAGCATGTCCAAAGGTCAGTTGTCAATCTCCTCTCCGGTCCAGCTGGTGAATCTGGGAATCTTGAGGCAATGTTACAACTGCCTCATGTACACAGACAACCCTCTCCTCCTCCCAACAAATTCCAACACATGTGATAGATGCAACCATATAGCCAAACTGGAGGCTAAGCTCTCTCAACTCAGTACTGGCATAACCAGTCAGGAGGAGAAGGAAACCGCACTCACTACAATTCCAATCTCATATAGACCTACCATGACAGCAAACCAAACACATAATCACACAAAAACATACTCTGAGGCTCTAAATAAAGATCTGCCGAAGCAGCAGACACCCAAGCAGCCGCTACCCCAAAACAAAACATGTGCAACACGGATCTCACAAAGCCAGTGTGCTGAACAGTCACAGCCCTTAAGACTAAACAACATACCTGATACACTTGTAATAGGTGACTCTATCGTCAGGCACACTGACGTCCCGCTCACCAGGCTGAACAAGGAGATGGTCACGGTGAGCAGCCTGTCGGGCGCTAGGATACGCCACATAACACAAGCACTCAGGTCACTCCAAGGCAAGTACAAATATGACTCAGTCATTGTCCATGCTGGTGTGAATGACCTGAGATGTACCTCTCTGGACTACATGAAAAGAGTCATAAAGGAGCTCTCTGAGCATGTAGCCCAGGCCGGTATGACCCTGACCTTGAGTAGCATCTTACCCTCACCAAGAATGATGCCACAATATGAAGACAAGATGATCAATTTCAACAATTGGCTTAAGTACTGGTGTCATTCAAAGGGGATCCAATGCCTGTCAGCTTGGGATGATATGCTCGACATGCCACGATGCTTCGCTAGGGATGGCTTGCACCTGTCACCCCTGGGCTTTCGGATATTGGCAAAGGCTCTTGCTACCCCCATAGCCTTTTTTAGGCAAGGCTCAAAAGACAAACCCACCTCCATAGGTATCACAAGGGATAAGAAACTAAGAGTAATGCTACTCAACGCCAGAAGTCTAAACCTCAAGATGCATGCACTCGAAACTCTCCTTAGCATGGACAACATTGATATCTGTGTAGTAACAGAAACCTGGTTCAGGGCTCCCGAGAGCACCCCAGCACTACCAGGTTATACCTCATACCATGCTTTTCGGCCCTAAAACTTGGACCGAACCACAAAAGGAGGGGGAGTATCGATATTCATCAAAGATACCCACACCTCCAGGTTGGTGGCAAAGCACGAAGCATCAGAGACTATCCATGTGCAACTAACAGTGGGTAAAACTGCCTTCCAGTTTATAGCCTGCTACAGACCACCCTCCCAAACCCAGGAACCCCACTCGGCCTTCCTGAGAACACTGGAAAATATGAAGGTCTCTCCAAACACCATTATATTGGGCGACTTCAACTACCCAAACATAGACTGGGAGCATTACTCTAGCTCCAACACACTAGCCCAAAGGTTCCTAGAATTTATAAACTCAAATGCTATGGAACAACTTGTTACCACTCCCACAAGAGGGGAAAACCTACTGGACCCGATCATCACCAACATGGGGACTCTATGCTCCAGACCAGAAGTGTATTCCTCACTGGTAATATCAGACCATAAACTAATCTCACTGGATATTCACATCCCGACCCCACCCCCTGCCCAGAAAACCACAGTGAAAAACTTCTCTAAAGCAAATTCCACACTCCTCAAAACTGAGGTGGAATCCTTCAAAGCCCCCGGGCATGTGGAAAATACAGCCCAGACCGCAGAATCCTTTATAAACGCATTCTATGAACACCTTCAGGAATGCATGGATCATGCGATCCCAAATAAAACCAAGACCCAATCCTCCAAAGGCAGACGACCTGTCTGGTGGACCCCAGCCATAAACAAACTATACAATAGAAGGAGGAAGCTACTAAATGATAGAGCAAAATCCCAAAAAGGGAAGGCATCACTGATCAGTATTAGCAAAAAACTACGGGCACACATAAAATTGTCTAAGGCCAGCTTGAGAGAAAAATTGCACAGGACACTAAGGATAATCACAAGGCTTTCTTTAGTTATGTTAGGAACCTGGGTGGTAATTTCCAGATATGCTCAGAATTAGTCCAAAATGACAAAAAATACACCAAACCCACAGACATTGCCAACATCCTAGCTGACAGGTTCAGTGCAAACTTCTCCCCACCAAAGGGCAAATATCTATCCCAGCAGAGTGCTGCCCCCCTGACATCTCAGATGCTCAGGTAAGAGCCGCCCTCTCCAAAGGAAAAAACACAGCATCAATGGGACCAGACGGTGTCCTGGGCTGCGTCCTACATGAACTCCAAGAAGAGCTAAACCCAAACATAAAACTACTGTTCAATCTCAGCCTTACTACAGGATATGTGCCCAAAGAGTGGCGTACAGCAACAGTGGTCCCACTCCATAAAGGTGGTGCCTCAATGGGTCCTGGAAACTATCACCCCATAAGCCTGACTAGCTTGGTCTGCAAAGCTATGGAAAGGATCATCATGGACCTCATAAATAAAGATATTGGGGACCTACAAACACTGGATCCTACCCAGTTCGGCTTTAAGGGCAGATCCTGCCTCTTAAACTTGGTTGATTTCTTTGAAACGGTCACCAAGTCCATTGACGAGGGGAAGGTGGTCCACACAACCTACCTGGACCTCGCAAAAGCCTTCGATACAATACCCCACTCGGGCATTATAGATAAGCTCACCAGCTTAAATATAAACCCCTATGTCACTAGATGGATTGCAAACTGGCTCAAGGACAGAACCCACATGGTTAGAATTGCTGGAGCCATGTCAGACTCCAAACCAGTTACAAGTGGTGTCCCACAAGGCTCAGTCCTGGGACCTCTCTTGTTCGGTATATATTTCTCGGAGGTACAGGCCAACACGGAAGGACTGTGGCTGACCAAGTTCGCAGATGACTGCAACCTGGGCGCCATAATCGACTCTCCAGCTGAAACAAGCATCCTCCAAAAGGACCTCATAGAAACAGACAACTGGTGCCAGAGCCATGGCCTCAAGCTAAATGCCAAAAAGTGTATGGTCATCCCCTTTGGCAAAAACAAAGTGCCCACAAATTACCACATAGGTGGTAATCCATTAAGTACAGAAGAAGTAATTAGGGACCTGGGGACCCAAGCTGATAGCAGTCTCTCATTTGACAACCACGTGGCCAAAGTGGTTAGAAAAACATTTTATATAGCCCACCTAATCATGAAGGGATTCACATCTAGATCAGGGGCGTCATCGTGCCTCTTTACTCATCCTCATCAGGCCCATAATTGAGTACAATGCCCCTTTTGGGATGTACCTTACCAGACACCTGCAGCAACTGGAAAGACCCCAAAAGTACCTCACCAAGAGGATCAAAGGGCTCAAACAGATGCCATATGCTGCCCGGTTAAAGAAACTCCAGCTCTACTCAGTTGCATACCACCTGTTCAGAGGCGATCTGTGCCTGACATATAAAGCCATGTCCAACCCGGAATTAATGGACATGCTGCACCTCAGAAAATCCAAATCCCATCGAGCTACGCGCTCGAGAGACTTGAACCTCAGCACTGAAATAGGACATGCTGGAGGGACAGATTCATAACCCAGAGGCTCCCTTCACTCTGGAATAAAATCCCAGTCCAGGTTAGGCAGAGTCCCTCATTGACTCTCTTCAAGAGGAATCTTGATGAGTGGATGGGAGATCGTAGGTTTACTCCGGGTATCACATCTGTGGATGGGAGATCGTAGGTTTACCCCGGGTATCACATCTGTGTCACTGTTAGACAGAGGCACAGTATACTAACCTCGAAAAAGGGCATAGCAAAATAAATTTAAAATGGGTGGCGAAAGCCAAACACATTTTGGCTAGGCTTATAAATGCCCTAGGGCAGATAGCCTAGTATGAACCTATGAACTAAACAGAGTGCCAACTGTGTGGTCCATAACCTGTACAGTAATCATTTTTAAGCAATGTATCTTGAGCTTATTTCTTGTTTACTTTTCATTTTTTACTTGTTTCATGGGGAAAACATGATCAAAGTAGATAGTTGTCAGGCAGCAGGTCTTTTTTTGGATAAGAAACATTTTTACAAGTGGGGCATCAGACATTTCTACTTTCAGTATGTTACTTGATACTTTAATAAAGCTGAATATAAATTATAATTAAAAGTGCAGTGCAAGAACTGGTTTGAGTTGAGTGCTACTTGATTTTGACTGGCATTCCATTAATGTATTTAAAAAGTAATTTATTTTTTCATGCCTCACAACCTTTTTGTTTCCATCTAGATATTAAGTAAGCTGTCATGTAGCCAATGCACTAAAATATTTTTATTCTTCTACACTTCATTTTGTCTTGATTGGACTCTCATAATGATGGTTAGGCACCCAGGGCAGTGTATTTAGTTAGTTTTTGTGGTTTTGAGCATAGCCCCTCCCCTTTCTAGTTGGCCACACCCCTTCCCATTGACCCCACCCATTCAGCTGTTTCCTGCAGCCCCCCTTTGATTTGAAGTCACCAGCCGTCACTGTTTGTAACTAAAAGATCATGAGCTTAACAGAACTGAGCTAGCAAGAAAGACTGCAGATTTTATGTCTATATTCGGTGACACATAGACTCCTTATGGATAATCTATACCTTGTTTATAGAGCCATAAGGGACCAGTAGTCCAAAAAACTCTTATACCTCCATAAGTCAAACCAGCCAGCTAATACTAGGGTTACAGATCTAAATCTACTCAAACAAGTAAATAAGGCCAGGTGGGGGACTTTTTTATTTTTATTTTTTTTATTTTTTTTTTCCATGCAGCACCTACGTCTCTGGAACAAGCTTCCTCTCTTAAGTTAAAAAAATTGGCACACTGTCTGCCTTTAAAAATGAGTTGGACAAACTGAATGGGTGTTTGTAAATTCACCCCTTATTTGGCTCTCCCTGTACTGGGAAGCAAGGCTTAAGGGTGGGCACTGGCAAGGCAGAAATAGCCTTGTGGCTAAGTTGCCGTCTAACTGTCATGGTACTTTTGTGAGTTATTAATATTATAGAGTTCTGTGTTAGTTATATGTTTTTTGGTATTGTATAAGAGAGTAATTGCATGTTGGTTATCAAGACATTTTATAGGGCCTGATTTGCAAATGGGCATTCCTGCTAGGTTTTCTGTTAGTATCCAAAATAATTTGCATTTGCGATGCTTGCTTAAGGTCTTGTTTTTCCATAAAGTAAGTAGTTTTGGGGAAAGTATGTTGTGATCTGCATCTTCCTTAGAAGTTGTAGAAAAATGAATATAGTGGAGGTTATAAGATATTTTCCACAATTTCTTTGCATTGCTTCTTTGCTTGCTTAAGTTTATTTTTTTAGTTATTTGGTGAAGCAAAGATGTGTCTGACCTTTGAGATGCCTAAGTCTGAGAGGAAGAAAGATGATTCTGAATTGGCAGAAAATATTGAGACACTGGCACAAAGAAGAATAATTTTTCTTTTGTATTACAGCCAAGTTGTAAGAATCTATTTGTAGTAGTAGGATAATGTTGGTGAAGTTTATAGATTTTTTTTCCATGCCCGCAGCTGACCATCAACTACCATTCATTGTTTCTACCTGACACACTTTAGCGTGCACTCACCTGGTCTAAATCTGACCCATGTCTGCTGCTGCTGAGGAGATTGAGGATGCTGGTGCAGAGTCATACTGCTGCTGGAGTGTGTATCCCAACACCCCATTCCCTTGTGACAGCCTTGCCAGCCTGCAGTCAGTGACCCCACGAGGTGCATGAGCAACCTTCCATCCATGCTGTTTATCAGTTACAGTGCAGAGCTCACCCAACCTTTAATGCAATTATTGCAGCAAGCCTCTGCAGCTTTCCATCCCTTAGAATGGGAGAGAGTGTCGGTCATTGAGTTGTACACTTGACCAGATTATCCTCTTGCTCACCAGAGGTGGTAAATTTTCTTGACCTTGTCCTCATTGCCCCCAGTGATGCCACCCTGCTTGTTATCCTCTCATAACTCAGATCTGACAGTCTTGCTATGACTTTCTCCTTGAAAACTTGCATCATGGCCACCAGTAATTCCTATACTTCTAAGAATTACTCCAAAACCATTTACTCATTCTGAAATCAGTTACTCAGTATTTATCAATCATATTGATGATCATAAACTGTATAGCTGCCTATCAGACCTTGTAACTGAATCTGCTGCCTCCTACTCTAAATTTTACTCCTTGTTAGGTACATATGTCGATGCAGCTGCACCCATCTGATAGAAGCATAATGGCAATATGGTGGAACTCCCACATCAACAAACTCTATATAATAGAAAGAAAAAGCTCTTGGCCATCCATAAAGGATTTTCACTTCATCAGAAGAGAATTAAAAGTAGCAAGTCATTCTAGCTTACTCTTCAGAAATTCAAGGGCAACTGTAAAGTTAGGGTTGCAAACAATTCAGAAGACAACCATAAGGCCTCCCTTTGCTATTCTAAGAATTTTAGATATAACGGTCAGTTCTGCACTTGAACTAGTTTCTAATTGTACTTCTTTCCCTGATCCCAAGGATGTTTCTGATATTCTCATGGACAAATTCTCTTCCATCCAAGGCTACCCACCTTCTGTCAGTCCTCTTTATACCTTCTCTCCCAAAAAATCAGTCTTGACCAACTAATTCTGAAACTTTCTAAAATGAAAAGTGCAGTTTCTTGGGCCATGACAATATCCTTGGATGTCTGTTGACAAGTCTCACCTGGCAAAACTGTCCCCATCAACTATTCAAATAGTGTTTCCCTTGGTTATATCCTCAAGGTGTGACAGCTGGTGTGATTTCCCTTACTTAGAAATGGTCCCTTTAAGTCTCACTGCTGTTATTTGCAAGGCTTTGGAATATATTGTACATTAATTAATAAACAAATATACACTTGGCCTTGCATTCCTTGATGTACATCTGTTTGGCTTTGTAAAAGGTAGGTCATGTCTTCTCATCCTGTCTGAGATGTTTGAAATTATTACTGAGGCCATGGATAAAAGGCATGTAGTCCACATTGCCTACCTGGATCTTTGCAAATCCTTCAACACCCCCCCCCCCCGTACTGGGCTTATTGACAAATGCATGTGCAGTTTGCTGGATATATCTCTGGCTACCTGATAACCCATACTTTCTAGCTTGGAGGTATCCTCAGCAATGCCCCAATGGGCTCCGTCCTGGGCTCATCCCTCTAATGTACTTGACATGAAAGCTGATGCCTATGGACTTATTTGTAATGCTGAGTGAGGACTGGGGCTATTTATCAATCCCCATTCTGATACTCAGATTCTCCAGCAAGGGCTGGGCAGAACAAATGATTGGTGTGTTAATTATGTGCTTATCCTTAGCCCTAAGAAATGCAGTACAGTTTCCATCACCACCACATACAGCATAAATAATGTTCCACTTATGTTTGATTGATCCATTAAGACTTGGGTACCTTTGTTAAAAACAAACTCTCCTTTGATAACCACATCCCTGTCAGGGTTAGAAAATCCTTCTGCCTTACACAAATAGTCCTTCATAGTAACTCTTCAAGGTCTAGAGAAGTTATAGTTTTACTTTATTCCTCTCTTAGTAGGACCATCATGGAATGTAATGCCTCCTTCAGCATGTACCCTACTAAGTATCAAAACCAACTTGACAGAATTTAACATTTCTTTACAAAAAAGTATTAGGTCTTGGTACCCTTGTGTAGTCTGTTATAAGCTTCTAAAGAGTGAGTTGCATTTAACCTTCTGTGCTGTGAATGACTCGAACTCTTTGAATGTCTTCATCTAAACAGAACTCTGGTGGTAAGGTAAACGGTCACTACAGAGCCCTAAACCTGTACTGCTACAGAGCCCTAAACCTGTACTGCTACATTTCCCAGCTTCTGGTGCACCAGATACCTAGTGGATCTCTCATGTCTATAATGGCTTCCCTTATATATCAAAGTGCTTCCCTTTCAAGTTTTATAACCAGTGTGGATGACTGAATATGGAATTGTAAATTTTCAACTGGGTATGTGGAGTTAATATACGTAATGTGAGACTCTAATAATCTTCTACCAGTTTGGTTTGGCTGAACTTCTTGGTGGTCTCCTTACATTGGCAGTAAGCTTAGTGAAAACCTATAAATGAACATTTAAAAATAAATAGTCAGTGGCACAGTAGGTATCAAATTCTCCTTTGAGGCTGGAAGACTAGAAGGCTGTGGGTTCCGTTTCTACTCGAGGTGGCTGGATGGCAGTGCAGTATTTGAGAGGTGCTGCACTCCTGATTGCATCTTCCTTATGATGAGATATTAAACTGAGGTTCCATCTGCTTGAGTTGGTGGTAGCTCAGGTGGATGTAAAAGATCCCACAGCACCTTTTGAAAAATGTAGGGGTCCTTTATTCTTACAAAGAAGACATTTACAAAATGTTTACATATTTACAAAACATTTATGTATTTGTATATTTAGACAATTACAGTTCTCCTCCCCTCCCCCCTTTTCTATTTATACAGTCATGCTTTATTATGTCCAGTTTTTATCCTTATTGGACCCCCACTCCTTTTTCCATAACCACCATCCGATTTTACTCAATACCATTGCCAAAATCCATGTTCCATTAAACATAATATCCTTTGTCCTTCCATATAATCATATAACAGAAAACAATTTTTATCTATTCTTTTAACATTTTTTATTTCTGTTCTTATAGTATCCATATTATTTTTTATCTTTTCTTTTAACATTTTTTATTTCTGTTCTTATAGTATCCATATTTAATCATGTCCATATTTATCTGATCCACTTTTTTTATCTTCAAAGAAATTTTCTTTATGTAATGTTTCCCATAATAATTTATTTATTTATTTGACATTTGTTTATCATGAAAGTCTGAGTGGGTTTAGTGTACCTGTTTTCAGGAGAGACAGGAGGAGAAAAGCTTCAAACTCAATGTAAATTTCTTACAATATTCAAAGCAAAAAAAACAGTCTGTGATTCAGTAGACTCCATGTAGGCTTGGAGCGAAGCGTACTAGGAGTTTACATGTTTGCATGGTGAGCAGTAGCAGCGCTAATTACATATTCATGCCATGCACCACATTTAAAGGTAAACAGGTGCAGTTTCGTAGCTGGCAACAGTGTTGCCGGCCAGGAAACTATATAAACCAACATGGATAAAGAACATGTTTACAATAGAACAAACTGGGTTAGTAGGATTGCGCAGAATGCCACAGTGATTACCAGGGTTTAACACATAGTAATGTGTATGGTCCAAACACATTACGGTATAGTGTATATACTGCAGAGTATTGTGAAATCTCATTCCAGGCATTCTGTACAAAATTTGTGTAAATGATCTGTAAAGGTAGATGGACTGCACAGCCAAGGGAAATGTGTGTATTGAATAGGGACACTCATATGAATTGCAGGAATAAAGACAGGGAAAGACGACACGTGAAACATCCTAATGTGCAGCAGACGAGGGCATGTCAATGGAAGTCAGTTGTAGCAGGAACACTGGTCACATCTGTATGGTACAGTATGGACTGCACAGTGAAAATGTATTTTCTGTAATCATTACACAAGGTAACATACAGTGGAGAAGGTGTTTTTGTGAGATAAGCATCCTGACATGAACAATGCAGAGGATATCTAACAATGCTATATACAATTAGGGTTGGGTGCATATTGTGAAGCTGTGCAAACTGATTTGCCTGAATATGAGTGTAATGTCAGCAGCAGTCTCCAATAAGTGGGACACAGTTACAGGCTCATGAACAACAGTAAAAGCACACATAATCATGAATAATATCATAATACCATCAGTAATCCTGTGTCTGTGACACAGCATATCTGATTCTGTGTGATCATAGATAGTTCTGCACAAACACACTTGTACAGCTATTATGACATGTCAGCAGTCTGAGGGTAATGGAGCACACCGTTCTGACACTATAACATGTGCTGGACGTGTTAGGAAGGACACTGCTATACCTGCATGTGACATTAGAATCACTACATGCTAGTTGACTGGTGTGCATGGAAGATGTATATGGCACATCCTGACTGCCACAAATGTTACACATGGCATTATAGTTGACTGGTGTGCATGGCAGATGTATATGGCACAGTCCAGACTGCCACAAATGTTACCCATGGCATTAATGTTGTCAAACAGCTACGTATGTACTGTGCTCCTCACCAGAACAGGTATCACACGTGCATCTGGTGTAACACCTTGATGGTGTTTTTTCACCATCAGACAGTAATGTTTTTACAAGAAAAATAATATCTAGTTATGGCCATTAAGATGTGTGACAGCTCACTGTGGCAAAAGTGATACACTTCATTTACACATGTCTGGAAGATATAGAGGAAGAAACATGAAGGATGCATTGTGTATGGTTATTGCTGTGATGAGGGCTGTGAACTATGGAGGTATTATGGCCTTTGATGATGATGTCCTTCACATACTTAGTAGTTGTGTTACATACAGGGGAGTAGTCAGCAATGTAGCCACATGCTGGTGGATGTTCCACGTACCATCTTCCCAGGTCACATACCATTTGGTCTGCTTATAGGGTGTGATGTCTACATTATCCTTGGATTGTATGTTTGTTTCAATAAAGTAATCAATCCCTCATGTTTTTGTTTCATCTCATGTGTTGTCGTAGCTGTGGCAGCAGTGTTGAGTGTGTTGATACTGTCTGCATTGTACTAATGTCACGGTTGGAGACAATGATTCTCACAATCGGTAGTCCTGCAGACAGCTGTTTGGACATGTCATTCATGACATCTGTGCCTTAAATAATAGACAGGAATGGGCCTAGCAGACATCCTTAATGTACAACCCTGATCACTGGATCTGAGATATGGGTCACCTCACACATTTTAACATATTTAGATGCCATGTATGTAATCCACTGGTCTACCCACTTGGTGATATAGGTGTTTATGGGCACATCTGACAGTGCTGATTGAATACATCAGTGTGGATTTTTCAAATGCCTTGGCCTGGTCATGTTCCGCAGGATGATAATGTTGCCATCGTGCATACCCTCTATGGCCTCTTTGCCATCTAAAGGGTGTAATAGACATGGATGTAACATTAACAACTCACGCATGTCTGTTGCACACAGCCGGGATATTACTAGTGTATATTTTAAAAAAGGTCCTTGATGATATGTTGGTCTACCTCAGAGATAAGGAGAGTCAGGATATATCTATACATGCATGCATCATGTGCTGTCTTCCCCAAACTCGGATGGATGCATGTTGATTTGCACCCTTCTATGGGAACATAGTCCATGTGGAGGGTGTGTGTATCCAACCGTGTCAGGTAGGTGTATGTTCTGAGTCATGCTATAGGCAATCTGTGATGTTGTCACAACCCATTGATTCTGTGTGATAGGCCTGGATGAAGGTAAGACGGTGCATACGACCTGTCTTGATCTGGCCTAGGATTGGATGCAATCCCATAGTCTGATATCATTGAGAAACTCTCCCAGTTGGGTATTGACACTTATGTCACTGGATGGTTAATCAGTTGGCTCATTGACAGAGCACATACTATGAAAGTTGGTGAATTAACTTCTACCAGTAGAGCTGTCACCATTGTCATACCCCAAGGAGCTGTGCTTGGCCCTTTACTGTTTGGAATCTATTTCTTGACCAGCTGGGCTAAAGTGTACAGACTTTGGCTTACCAAGTTTGCTGATTCTTTCATATTGGGTAGAATCTTTGACTTCACCGATGATAACATACCGCAGGAGGAGGGGCTAATACAGATAAATAGTTGGTGCCAAAGCCACGTGGTTTATACATAAATGCAAAAATGCGTCATTACTTTGGCCTTCTGCAAAGTGGAATTCCCCAATAATTACAGCATTGACAACACTCCCCCTATGCTCAAAACCAGTGGTGCAAGACCAGGGAACACATGTAGATAGCAATCTGAACTTCGACCACCAAGTGTCCACAGTGGTATGGAAAGGGTAACTTGTGCACCTCAGTCAGGCCATCGTATCCAGATTTGAAGATGATGTAACGGCACTGTACTTGAGCCTCATCAGAGCACTAATAGAGTATAATGCTCCCTTTTGCATGTACCTCACCAGACACCTACAGCAGCTGGAGGGTCCACAGAGGTTTCTTACCAAGAAAATACAGGGCCAACAAACCATGCCATGATGTCTGTGGATAGGCTGAAAGCTCTGTCACTCTAATCTGTATCATATAAAATTAGGTGACTTGTGCCTGGCCTACAGGCCAGTCTCTGTCCTTGCCCTGATGGGAAAACTGCACATCAGCTATAGCTGATGACATCAGCAGAGTCTGTGAGGAGAAAGTTGTAATAGCAGTGTCCCACATGCTAGTGTAAAATGCTCTGTCTAATGACAAGCAAATGTGTGCTTACACACACAGGCACCCCAGTTGGCTGCAGTAGGAACAGAACCCCTACCTGTCTAAGTACACCTACTAGAAAACTCTGTATTTAAGGCAAGTGCCACAGCAAAAGTCGGTCTTGGAAAGTGTCAGACAGCAGTTTATAATTGATAACAGCAACAGTGTCTGGTTGGGTGAAAATGGTAATGTGTCCCGCATGCCTGTGTAAAATGGCCTATCTAATGTCAGTCAAGTGCACAAACACATACACACACACACACACACACACACACACACACACACTCACCTCCCATTTGACTGCAGTGAGAACAGAACCCCTACCCAAGTACACAGACTACAGAATCAGGACTTTATGCAGGCATCACAGCACAAGACTGACATTTACAAGGCTGCAGGCCAACTTATTCATGTATAATTAAAATATATGCTATTTATTACTTTTGTTTTTCCATGATAGTAATAATCTTCACTGTTGTTTCATTATTTTTCTTTCAATGTAATAGAATTACTCAAAATTCTTTGTTATATATTATTCTCGTTGTATGTAATTATTGTGGAGCTTTTCCTCCCCAGGCCTCCACTGAAAATGGGCTCTTTCCAGGCCCAGAGAACTTTCCCGGTTAACAAAGGCAATTAAACAGATAAAATAAATTAAATTATGGATGACATCAGCACTGTATGTTGGAGAGAAGATGGTGGGAGGCCTGCATGAATTGGATGTGTAGATTTGTGCAAGTGTCAAAATAGTTCAAGTTCTGCATGTTACCAGATCAATGAGTGTGCAATGAGTAGTATGTGGTGATTGTGTTTCAGTGTGCAGGTATAGTTTGTGAGACAGCTTTGGAAACTATGTGCAAACAGGTGCCCACATTACTACAAGAATTTCAAAATCTAAATGTGTACTTTCATTCTAAAGATGTGCATGGTATATCACACAACATTTGTTATCAATTTATGTAGTGTAGTTGATATATTTGCCAACAAGTACTGAGATACCAGGGTTGCAATGCATAGGGGGAGGTAACACATGGCTGCATTGTACATATGTGACATATTCTTGGATAGGGCCTTTTTTATGTTTCCGTTTCATGGCATGAAGACTAAATGGACACTAAGCAAGACTAATACATGCTATTATTCACTTTGCATAACACAACGGTGAACAGAGGATTTTCATGATGGCTGGCAAAGTGTTTGCACATGCAGGATGCACATTTACCGCTTTCCCTGTTTGCGCATAGTTAAGCAGTGCACAAATGCGAGGCTCATTGCTAAAATTATGAGAGTTAGTGTTGTGTATATGAAGCACATTTGCTGCTTAGCGGACTCTGTGTCAGCAGGTATAAATGCATTGACACATTTCGTTTTCAGCCCAGATGATATAGGGTTTGATTCCAGGTGTATGTAATAAGTAAGTATTGATAATGCAGTCATATTTTACTTTAATTTCACTATGCGCTTCAGTATTTTGACGTAGCATAGCATGGTTAAGTGTCATTGCACGGAGGTAACCGCACCACAAAGGAGCCTTTCACTGTTCCTTGGCATTGGTGTGTAATGCCATACTCCGTGCAGACATAGATGCCAAAAAGTGAAAGGCTCTATTATGTGTGTGATTATATTTTTGACCAAATTATAGGTGGTAAAATTGAGTGGCTAGGAAAGTGATGAAATGGAGAGCAAGCAGGGAGAAGAACAAAGGGAAAGATATACATGAATGTGCAGGAGGCAGGTAGGAAAGAATCATAGCTATCCCTTTCTTTAACAGTGTAAACAAAATATGCACAGAATATTAGCTGAATCTGGACTGTCACCTCCACAAAGGTGACAAAAATGCAATCGTGGTATAGCCAGTTGGACCAAATCAAGTGTGTTAAGAAGATAGGTGTATGAAATGGAGAGCTATATATGGGACAGGGTTTTTTTTGTTTTTGTGGGGCAGGTGCCCTTTTACTGAAAAAAAAAAAGAGTGGAATGGTGGATATGGGATAATGGTATTTATGGGTCAGGTAAGTTTGGTAGTTGAGGAAACAAATGCAAACAAGACAAGTTGCAGGAAGAGTGAGCGACACAAAAGGTTGGGGGACACCATGACTGGGGTGAGGGAGAGGGCAACGTGAGTTCATGCCCATAAAACATGGAGACAATGCAAATCTATTTCTCAGCCACTGGACTGTCATCACTGTCCTATTACTCCACTGGCTGCTGGAGTGCTTGATGCATTGTACTCCTATGGACCATGAGGTAGAGCAGCCTCTCCACCCAGCTTAGGCATATGCCGATGGTGCAGTGCCAACCCTGTGCACAAACCTTGGCATCTCCTGGTGGGTGATGAATTCCCCACCTCCACCACTAATCCTAGAGGGTTCCACAGGTACACACTGTTGGGGCAGTGCTACCTGAGGTCACAGGTAGTGCAGGGGCAGCAGAGACTGCTGCCAGGTTGGTTCCAAGATGTGCATGGCTTTGGCGCTGGAGCTAGTGGAGCAGGGGCAGGCTGACCCGCTAGGGCTGGCGCACCTCAATGTGCTGTGAAGCATTTATTTATTTGTTAGACGGATGACATGGAGAAATGTTGACAACACAGAATATAAAAAACAATAGATAAGGGTTGGGGTGAGCGAAAATTACTACCATCATGTGATATACAATGGACTGTCAAAATTATGCAAGTATTTTATATGAACTATTATATTTAAGTACATACAACTTAAACTCTAGTGAACTGCTGCAAAACTGCTGCAAAATGAAATAAATTAAATAACGGCAATTCCCTGTATGTATACATAAAACAAAACAGCTATAAACAGAATAAGAAAAAAACTTATTGCAAAAGCCAGATTAAGCTCAACTACTACTAAACAACCATCATCAGAATAACAACACTCTTTTATTTTTATAAGCAATAGTATAGTATTTTTTTGAAAAAAAACCAAACACTTTTAAAGCTATATACACTTATACTCATAAGTACTAGAATTTCATATCATAATACTCTCATTTAATCCTGCAAAAATTGGTTGCACTAAAATTTTTCAATAATATATTATATAAGATTTTTATATTTTATTATTTCCCCTTAGGATTTAAATACCACTAAAAAAAAAAAAAACCTATTGATGATGTTTATATTTTTTATTAATCCGGCATTTCTTTCAGGCATTCTTTTTTTCTTTTTCTTTATAATAATTATGTCATAAATTCTCTTCTGAATTTCTGCTCAGTTTTTTCCTATGTAATATAGCGGACACATAGTGCATTTTTTGCCATGTATAAAAAAAATATATTGCAATTCCCTCTTTTGAAGAAAATCTTGACATAACTACACTACTGTTACAAACAACTATCTTCTAGTAATTAATATCTATTTCCCTCTATGGTGTTTTACTTCACTTTTACATTTTCTATAAATCTTTTTTTTAAATTTGCCATTTTTATATACATATGTCGGTTTTGTTCCCATGATGTCTGGGCGCCGCTGCCCCCCCATCGCCACCCCTAATCTGCCTAAATATCTCCTCTAGGGGGGGGTGTATTATTATGGATTTTTGGTATTATTCCTACCATAGTGGCTAAGGTTGATGTTCTACTGAAATTGTATATTATATTTTCTATTATCTGTTGTTCTAATAAATTTCTTCAATATTGTAATCAATTTTTTTTAGATTATATATCATCTAAGTATGTCCAATTCATAATATCAAATGTCGGTTCATTATAGTTATGAAAAATTTCTTTTTATTTTTGCAAAATATTTAGTATAAATGTACCATGTCACTATAAGCACATATTATCATCAGAAGAATTTATGCACATAATTAATTCAGAATTAAAGTATAAAGAAAAAAAAGAAAAATAAAGAAAAAATCTATGCCTTGTAATTGCATATTAATAAGGGCATAATAGGTTTATTTATTTTTAGGTTATTTATGAGAATTAGTTGAAATCAAAAAAAAGAAATATAATATGCAAATGCATATAGAATTAGATAAATTTATTTTAAAATTTAACCAATAAGGACCAAAATGAGAGTATTCTATGAAAAGCATATTAGAGGTATTTAATATTTAATATTGTATTGTATTTTTAATATTGCAATATTATATTATCTTAGTTTTAAGGTTTACATATCTGGAAATTGGGAATGTAATAATTAATTAGACATGATGAAATTCTAGTACTTATATGATTAAGTGTTGTATAAGCTTTTAAAGTGTTTTTTTTTGGTGCCAAAAAATAATACTATATAAGTTTTATAAAGTTTAAGATATTTAAGTACATGTCCTACCAACTACAAACTCCAATTATTGTTCAAAGTAATCTTTGCAGTGTGCATATATTTTGCATATGCTTGGTCTGAGTATATTGATTACCGTTAACAGCACTGCATTTATGCTACTTGCATAGAGTTTAATTTATGTAATATTATGAAGGAAATATAGTTTGTATAGTTGCTACTCGTGGTGGTTGAACCCACTACCTTTGACTACAGTCTTACACTTGACTCCTAAAGTTGGTTTGTACTACAGACGTATGCTTGCTTTTACAGTTATGCTATGCATGCTCACTTTGCTAGTACTGTACAGAGTACAAAAAATGCTACTACTGTACAGAGTACAAAAAATGTATCTAACTTTTAAAGCTACAGTAATACTTCTGTTGTGCTGCTTTCATACCACTTGCTTCCCTCAGTCTCTCCAGACATTCAGCATGAGCCTGCCAATTCAACTCAGTTTTGGCATTAGCTGTGAAAAGAAAAGAACAGAATTGCATTATGCATACCAATCCTGTCTATATTTAGCTTTCTGTGTATTAAAAATTCTCTTAATTAGCATACTTACACAACTGTGGGATGTTACCAGTTTGAAACTCAGTCAACCAGTGGTTGATCTTATCCCTCTTGCACCTTTGTAGGTTGGTGAAGTGGTGCCTACACTGTTCTCCAGTGTGTAGGATGCCAGTTGCACTGGATACAGCCTTAACTAAACTACTCCAAGCCTCAGACTTGTACTGGTAGTCAGAATAGTCCCCCTGCAGAAGCCTTAGGCTGTGGTGCTTTACCATGAGTCCACTAAATATCCTGGACACCCGGACACGCCACCTCTGCTCCCTAAAATGGACACCTTCTCCTCTAATGTCAGACATGTCTAATACTAAAAGTAGAACAATGGTAAATGATTTTCTGCCAATTCCTGTTATCACTTTTACTGGTAGTGCACAAACCCGAGAAACAATACCAACTAAGTTTGCATGAGAAGTGGAGAGCAACATTGTTAAGCAGGTAGGAAATCAATTTTTTTAAACTGGAAGGTTAATCTGACACTTGACCTTAGTTTGTGGGGTGTCTGCTGCTGTAACTGTTAGGTGAGTTAACTTTGCAGACCTGCACTGTGGGCATAAATTTCATGACCTGACTAATTTTTGTTTTGGCTTTGTACAGTTTTATAAAATTGAAAAAGTGTGAGGTTCAAACTTATGCATAAGGGACAAAACATTTTCTTCCACAGTGGTGATTTTCCTTCTTTGCCATAGAAAAAGTGCTGCTCAGATGTAGTCATGAATCATTCATAATTATAGTTGATAGTTTGAGGTGTTAGCCATGTATGTGTGTGACCTGGCAAGGTTCTTGTGTATAGATTCATTAGTGTATATGTCTTGTTTAAGTGTGAAGGCCGTCCAAGTCCACATAGTAAAGGTATACTTAAAGAAATATAGTAGAAAGTATACTCTCAATCATATATCTGAAAACCCAATAAGAATGTCTTGTTTCTCATACATAATTCATTTAAGCTGCACTATTTAAAGTGCTATAAGTGGTATTGAATATAATGTGAAATGGAACAACAGTAAAAGTGTCTGAAATATCCTGTATTAGAACCCAGGACTATGTGTATGGCAGCCCTGCACTTGCACATGTTGAAATAACTCTTGTATATTTTTCTGTTCATTGCTATAAACTGACTGCCATAACAGTAAAAATGTTGCACTTTCTGTATTTTAACCCAGGACCATCTGTATTACCACCCTACACTTACACCTGTTGCCACAGGAATAGTTACATGACAGTTGCATAATTCAGTATTAATTACACTTACACCTGTTGCCACAGGAATAGTTACATGACAGTTGCATAATTCAGTATTAATTGTGTGTTAACCACCATGCAGTGCTGCTTAGCGTGTTTGCGCACTGCCCAACAGAATTAATGAAACGTATCTGTTTTAAATGAACTAGCTGTATCCTGTCTGCAGATGTTCGATGGCTGTAGGTGTTTGGGAACCTTGCTAACCGCCATGCAGCATCACTTGGCACTGTTGCTTGTTGAAAAGCAAAAATTGCAATAGTGTATCCTTTTTGACTTTTACACTGTCTACACCCTATCTGCAGGTGTTCTGTCTGCTTCCTGTGTAGACTAGTAATCCAGGTTTGTGCACTGCTAGACATTGCACAAACAAGATAAGCACAGCCAAACCTGGCATTCATTATTTTCTCCGTTCCCATTGTTTGCACTAAGCAACTCACCAAGCAAACATTGGCATAAAGGAAAAATTAGTTGAAGTGAAGAAAAGCAATCTGTGAAATAAACACTAAAAATTATTTCTTGGTACACATGAAATATTTTACACAGGTCTGGATTTGAACTTACTCCAGTGAATGTTCAGAACACAGTAAGGATGTCTTATCCCTCTTTGCCACACAAACAGCTTTGCAGCAGGGAAGTGAAATCGTACTGCATGCAACCAACTGTCTTCCACAGTACTAACAACACATGTGACAGTTTGCACATGTATTAATTTCAGATGTAGTTCACTAAGTGATCACACAACCAATTATGACTGTTACTTGCAGAAATGCAGCTCTGTCTTATTTCTTTGTGTCTGTTGCTTATTTATGTCTTACCTGAACAGTAATCTGAGACATGCAGTCTGTAAGGCATTCTGTATCATTGTCCTGAAAATGTGAGGATATTAGATGTCAGTAATATGCAATTGTCAACAAATGTAGGGGAGGTTGGATGTTGCTGAACAGAAACCGTGAAATGTGGGCTGCATACTTACATTTAAAACCTTGATTCAATTACTTCTACACTTTGTAAGTCTGACCTGGCTGACGCACCCAGTGGAGGTAGGGCAGTCTGAATTGCTGTTGTGTTTTTTTCTCCCTACCAGTAGTCATTCACAGTTGTAATCATTAGCAACAAATACTGATGGAGTGCCTGCACTATGTTTACATCTGATACACAGAGCAAGGTAATTGGTATTCAACAATTCTAAGAGTTCACACCTCATTTGCATCTTTACTGTGCTCACAGCCCCAAATGTATGCTACAGAAAGGGGACCATGCAGCTAGGAAACCTGAAGATGAGGAGACTTGTTTATATGGACAACACCGAAGAGAATATTATTTTGGGGTATATCTGCACAGACAACTACTGACCTAGGTATGCTTGCATTTTGTAGCTATACTGTATACTGCATATGTTGAAATGTTAAAAATCGTTTTTTGTGTGTGTATATGTGTGTATGTGTGTGTGCATGTATGTGTGTATATATATATATATATATATATATATATATATATATATATAATGTGTGTGTGTATAATATATATATATATATATTAGCAAATGCTACTGTTTATCTGTATGCATTTCTTGAAGTGTACTGATGGCACGGGCCTGTTTGTCAGTGCATTTCACTTTCTGAGATGCACAGCCTTATTAAGTGGCATCACAAGTGCTAATGCTACAACTGTTTTTCTCTGTACACTCTTCTATTGTTATTTCTGTGAAATGTAAATGTTCTATATGTCAGTGACACAGAGGTGCTATCTTTCTACGATAAACTATACACACCTCCAGGAAAATGCTGGCTACAGGTAGAAATGACTGTCAATAGCTTAAAATGAAATGTTCTCTATTAAATCTGTGCATGTTTTTCAGGGACAGTTCATTTGATAGCACTTTTAACATTTTATTGATGGTTTGTTAGAATAATGTTATATTCATGTTCTTTTAGGGGTGGGGGAGCCAAGTTGCATTTTTGTTTTGGCACAAACAAGATATTTTGCTATAGTTACTCTCCTTATTTTGGATCCAACCTTGCTTTTGCCACAGCAGGACATATGATCAGGTCAGGTAATATGATAGGGCCACTGACATGATTTCATCTGCACGAAGGAGAGCAACTGCAATGTGATTGGATGGGTAATGAGGAGCCTGCTACAGAGCCATCACTAATAGCAAATGAAGAGTTCCTGTCCACTGTCGGGGATCCAGACAGCTCCCTGGAAAGTGAAGAACAGCATGTCATTGACATTAGTGCTGTGGTTTCAGGTTGAACAAATATGTCCCAGGAGGAGCTTCTAGGTAGACTCATGTATCTCAGTTGTTAAATACTCTTGGAAAGTAAAATATTGACAGCAGTACACACTTTCTGTGTAGCTATCAGTTTGTCTGGCAGGGGAGAGTTGAAGATTGATACAGTTAATACATTCTGACTGATTACACATGGGCTTAGGTTGCACTTGTCATCCAAGTTCATTTTAACCCCCTGTATTACAGTTAATTGTGATGATGATGTCCTTAACTTTTGCTTAACTTCTTTCAGGACCATCATGTATGGGAAGCATAGCATCATCTGCAGATGGTAAGTCAAATATTTTTTGTCAGTAGTGATGAGCAGTTCAAAGAAATGTACATTTTATCCATATGTGTGATGTGGGTGTCAGGACTTTTGTATATATTGCTGTTCTGTCTGTAGTTGTGGCACCGGTGTTTGTTAGCATACATTTGTCTATAGTAGTGTAGCTATTATTTTTTCCTGTGTTTGTTGCTTTTTGTCACAGGTGATCCTGACAGTGGAACTCTAGGACTCTTACCACCTGATGTCAGAGTATCGGTAGACTCTGGTGATAGTGGTGAAAAAACCGAGGCACAGTCTGGGGTTGCAGAGGTTGAATCTGACACTGAAGTTGACATTTAACCATCCCCTGTAATTACATTGGATACAGCCAGTAGGCCTATGCCAACCTGTACCAGTGAGTCCTCAGATATTGGACAGTTGGAGGGTGAGACACTCAATCAGGGAAGTGTGGTTACTGCTGCTTCAGTGCCTGTTGACTCTGGTCTTAGCCAAAGTGTGGGCGAGATGCCACACAGGAGGGTTGTTATGGGTGCTCAGAGGAGGCCTGCTGTCCATCATTAAGCTGATCCAGGTGTGTCTTTCCATGTCATTCAGCATATGTTTAGGGCCTTCATGGAGGCACAAGCATATTCCAATAGGTCCTCCAGAGAAATGTTTAGGGTTGTAGATGTGGCACAGGCTGACATACATGACCTCCTCCACCGTGTTGTAGATTCAATGGATTGGATGAATGACACATTGGAATGTGTAGTGTTTGTGATAGAATGTTTGCTGGGAGGGGGATGGCATACTCGTGGGCATAGGTCAACCACATCATCTGCTGTTAGCCAGCGTGGCCATGCCCATTCATGCTCCCATAGTGGCACTACTTTCACTGCTCCATCAGTGGTTGAGGTGTCCGCACCCAGAAGTGGCAGGCCATGGGTTTGTGGTCCTGGGCATCCTCATGAGGGGCGCTTGTCCAGCAGACATCATTCACATTCGGGTAGCAGCAGTGCAGCTGACTGTGGGCATGGATGTGCCAATGCAACTCCTGGCAGAGCCAGTTCTCATGGTCTGGTACAGCACTGATGAACTGCCGCCTCTACCATGCACTGTTCACACCTGTCCAACATACCAAGATCTAGAGATAGCACATAGCTTGGCTGTGCTCATGCAGACACTCACTCACACAACTGTTTCACCTGGAGGAGCCATTCAAACACAAACACAACAGTTACATGGTTCAGCTATGAAGCTTAAAGCTCATTTTGTCTCCCTGACCATTTGTTACTTTGTTTTCTATAGTTTGGATTCAGGGATACATAACATTTGCCTCTGCTCTGTGTGATAGCTGACTTGGTGCTTAGTATATCTGTATTTGTGATATGGTTTTGCTAACTCTACCTTTGGCATAAATAAACAAAACAAAAGAATTCAACCGGCATACACAAGCTTCATGTTGAAAACGCTGGTTTATTAATAGTTAATACACAAGACACAGCAAAACACTATGCCAAGCGCTTTCACCTCAAAAGGCATCATCAAGAGTCTACCTTTGACATATTTTGGTCTTAGAAAGTTATACAGCTGATAGAATCAAGCATTTTTTGCATCAGTATTTTTAATGTTCTTGTGAGGGTTGTGAAGTCTGAAACTGAAATGTATCACATTACTTTCTAACTTGTCTCTCTGATTTTCCTGTACAAAAGTATGATGCTAAACTGAGGACATTCAATGACCATCAGTACTTTTGAGAGGTATGAATGTGTGAATCTTTGATGCCTGAGGCATACTGCTTGATAGAGAACTTATGTAGTCACACAAGTCTCTGCTGTCACATGTTAAAGTAATTTCTGTACACATCAACCACCTTTTACTTGCTTACATTACTAGGTAAAACCATGCAGGGATATGCCATTCATTTATAATTACACAATACATTCCAGGTTCAACACTTACCTTGTAAATCCAGCAGTTGCAACAGTTCTAGTTTAGGGCTGACTGTGTCTGATGGTAGCAGTTCACAGCCATTACATGGGTTGGTAAAGATTGTGAGCATTGCCTGGCATCAATGTTACTGTATGTATGTGCATAGGATGAAGGTTTTAGCTTCTTAGGTGATGAGTGAGTGTGCTATATGTTGCCTCTTACCCACTGTGAGGACATATTGCGCACACCTCTGTCTGCCTACACCCACAGCAGCTGCTGTTTCCCCCTCAGACTCTTCACCTGTGTGTGGCTGTGGTGATCTTGCCATTGGTGGTGAGCTGTGTGCCCCTTCTCCTTGTTAATCCTGCTGAAGCTGCTTTTTCAGGATGATGTTATGTAGCATGGCACAGATGGTGAATATTTCCATACATATATGTGGATTGTACTTCATGGCTCCCCTAGGTGTATCTAGGCACCGGAACCATGACTTCAGCAGTCCAAACACACACTCTGTGATATTTCTGGTTTGAGCATGTGCCTCATTCCTCAGCAGGTGTGTGTGCATTTCTGATGGGTGTTATCCGCCACTGTTCTGGTGCATAACCTGCATCCCCTAGTAAATGACCCTGTGGGATATGCCCACTAGCGAACACCTGAAACAGTTGGGTGGTGTGTCAGATATTTGAGTTGTGGTAACTGCCTGGGATGCCAGTACACATGTTCAAGATAATTCCCTTGGTGTATTGCACATGACTTGACAGTTAATAGAGAGGTAGCCCATTCTATTTATGTAGAGCCTTCCCTTTTCCCCAGGTGGTGCCTTAATGTCTATATGTGTATAATCTGTGGCACCCAGTACTTCAGGGTGGTGTGCTACAGGGTAGAACTTCTGCATATTTGTGGCCTTGTCCTCAGGAGTATGGGGAAAATATATATGGGCACTGGCATGTTGTAGCTAAGTATTCAGGAATTGATGGAGGATCCTGGATGCTGATGCCTGTGATACCCCCAGCACATCCACTGTTGGTCTCTGAAAGAAGTGCTACACATACCTTTGTCTCCACTGGCATGGGTTCCCCTCGGTTTGCCCTGTGACTGTGTTTAGGATGACAGAGGCTGCAGAGTTCCTGTAATGGGTCTTTATCCACCCTGTACCAGTCTACAATTTCCACATCATGTAGATCTCCTTCTTGGCCGTGGTCTATTAGCATGAATTAAAGCAACAGCATCCCTTAATGTTCTTTTTGTGTAGACTCCTTTCCATGGCTGTATTCTAATAGGTTTTCAGCACTGAGGCTACATGGCTGCTTTATAGTGTGTTTAATAGCTCCTCCATCTTGGATTGGTTCATTAACCTACAGTTCAGCTGCTTATGCTGTAATTAGCATGCCATGGTGCTTACCTTGTTTGCATGGCTCTACACACTGTGTAGAGCTTCTAACTGAATTCAAAACTGTGCCCATTTGTGTGTGGCGCACCACACACACAGTGTAAGCAGACCATGTAGGGTTTATTGAGTCTGCCCTACTGTGAAAAATCAGCCTGATACAATATTATTGTTTATGCATTAGAAGAGAATATGAAAAACTTGATATAAAGTACAGAGTTAAAAAGAATTTAGCTGCATAATTCTAAACATGCAAAGCTAATTACATGACAGCAGAAATGACGTTTGTTGTCCGTGAAAGGGTCATAATAGCATAAACATAAGAATAGCTAAAAATAAAGAGGTGAAGTAGTGGGTTAAGTTCTTAGAGAAGAAAAAGAAAAATTAGGCTAGCTAGCGACAGTGAGAAATAAAAGTCAAATTTAGTCAGGATGATATAAAAAGTGGCTCAGATGGAAGTCTTAGAGTTGATTGATATAGGGAGGTCAAGAAAAAAGAAAATTTAGGTGAGATGGTGGGGAAAAGTAGAACAGAGGTGTGAATTTATGAAGTTAATGTGAAATTAAAAATAAAGTATAGGTAAGAAGCTCTAGTGATATGAGTTAAGTGTATATGTTAATATTGCAATGAGCTGATTTGTAGATATTAAGAGAGAGAGTTTGAGTTGGTTTAGGTAGATACAGGAAGGACAAAGCAGTAGATACAGGAAGGAGAAAGCAGTTAGGTATGTGAGAGCCGAGGGAGTGTAGAAGGAAAAGATGGCAAGATGGCATTCTGAAGTTTTAGCTTGGTTTGTAGCAAGAGCAGATCCATGCTTTACTTAGGAAATATTAAAAAAAAAATGTTTGTAGGCAAGATATTTGAAGTTAAACTGCAATGTTAGTGGGAAAATTATTCCAGGCTTTTGCTACTGAAAAGGAGCAGAAGGTTTTACCAACAGAATTTTTAGGTTTGTGCAGTATAAGAAATTCTTTGTCTTCAGGTTAAAAGGATCTAATGGGATTGAAGGTTTGGAGAAGAGGATATAAGGCAGGGCAGGAGGTAGGTTTGTAAACTATGTTATGGGCAGTTACAAACTGTAGGTTGGTTAGTTGTTGAGATAGCTCAAGCCAGTGAAATGAATTTAGGGAAATACAGTGATGCGAGTTATGTAGAACTAGTAACATATTTAGCTATTTTGCTACAACAAGATTTAAGTTTGGACTTAAGGGAGACTTGGAGGTTGGTGAGGATAGATGCACCATATAGGAGTGAAGGTAATAGGTAGGTATAGGCTAATGTAAGTTTAGTCTGTGTTTAGATAGGATTTGTGTCCGTATAGCATACTTAACGTTTGGTGTGCTTTTATGCTGTCTTGAATATGGAGATCATATTTTAGATTGGCAGCAATTATTAGACCCAGGTGTTTGGTGGATGAGACCACGTCAATTATTGTATTGTTATTGGATTGGATTTTGAAATTTGATTTGTCCACATGACAAGATGTGGGTATGCATAGGGGTTAGTTTCTGGGGGCTAAGTAATGCCTGAAAATCATTTGCTCCTATTTCCAGTGTACAGAAGGCCTGATATTTGTTGTAACTGGGCCAGGTTCTGTGAGGAGCAGATGATAATGGAATCCTCTGCATGTTGAATTAAGGAGTTATTACAAGACGCTGTGTGTAATTTCACTACTCTTTTACATTTTAAAAACACATGTTCAGTAGTTTCCTCTTTCATAGGATCATAGGAAGTTACTAGGCTATTACAAGCCTAGCCAAGAATTTAACCCATGTTCCAACAAGTCAGCACTTTATGCCACTGTCAAGCAGGGACACTGGTGGAATCCCAGGGGTGTATTTTCTGTTCCCCATCCCATTATCCAGGTTGCACTTAAAAGGTGTAATGAGGTACTCTGCTTTACATGCAGAGGGAGTCTATTCCACTAAAGGGAGAGTCTCTGGGACACAAAGTCCTGTTGATGTCAGAGACCAGGTTGAATTCACACGTATGGGTTACTCGAGTGGAGCTTGACTTGCGGATATGTAACTGTCCCATCAGGGCGGAGCCTGAGATTGCTTTGTATGCCGGACAGAGGTCACCTCTGAAGAGTCTGTAGGAGACTGGCTAAAAGCCCTGCCCCACTACCCAGTCTGTGTAGGATAGATGTTTGAGGCCCTGGATTCTCCAGGTAAGGAACCTCTGTGGTCTCCCCAACTGCTGCATGTGCTTTGTGAGGTACATGCCGAAAGGGCATTGTACTCAAAAATAGGTCTTATAAGAGAAGAATACAGGCATGTTATGACCACCTTATTCTTACTAATGAGGTGGGCCATCTAGAAAGCTTTCCATGCAGTGGAGGCAATATGGTGGTCAAAAGTCAGTTTGCTATCAACCTGGGTTCCCAAGTCGGGGATGTCATTCTCCCCAAAAGGGATGATGATGCATTTTTTGGCATTCAGTTTGAGGCCATGTTTCTGGCACAAGTCATTTGTTTAAGTGAGACCCTCCTAGAGGATGTCCACATCACTAGGAGACTTGATGACCGCACCCAGCTTGCTGTCCTCTGCAAACTTGGTCGGCCATAGTCCACTAGATTTGGCCTGCACCTCTGAGAAGTATACCCCAAACAGCAGAGGCCCCAAGACCGATCTCAGGGGTACATCGCTTTTTATGCATCTACTTGAGGTGGCTTCCTCTATTTTGACTAGGTGGGTTCTATCAGTGAGCCAGTTTGCTACCCAACTGGTAATATGGATTGATGCCTAGTTGAGAGAGTTTATCTATTATACCCGAGTGGGGAATAGTATCGAAGGCCTTGGCCAGGTCAAGGTAAGCAGTGTGCACCGTCTTCCCCTCATCTGTGGCTTTGATGACTGTCTCAAAGAAGTCAACCAAATTTAACAGGCATGACCTCCCCTTGACAAAACCAAACTGTGTGGGATCAAGTGTCTGGGGGTTGCCAAGGTCCTTGTTAATGAGGTCCATGATAATCCATTCCATGGCCTTGCTGATCAGGCTAGTTAGGCTGATGGGTCTATAATTTCCTGGATTGGTGGACAACTCCACCTTTGTGCAAAGGGATGACAGTAGCTGTCCTCCACTCGACTGGGATGAAGCCGGTACTCTGGCTTTGGTTGAATAGGGTGCCTAATGGTGCTGCAAGTTCCTGCCTGAGTTCAGGATGCACAATATAGTCATATTCTTTCACTTTTTTTTTTAATAAAGCATGTTTTCTATTTCTGGTAATTTCTCTATTGCCAGTCTCCACAAAAAATCTTGGCATTCTACATTTTTATTACAGCATTTATTTCTTACTTTTAACAGCTCCAAGTTCATTCTCTGCTAGCTTTTCCCATGTTTTGACAAAGGAATGTTGTATCACTGTATTCTTGTACCATATTTTTCTCTCCTTTTCAATTTCATTTTTTATTTTCCACATTAATATTCTTTCCTGATGACATTTCATTTCTTCATTTAAAACTTAATCTTCTCCTTTATATCATATCCCAAAATGTCATACTTGTATTTAAACATTTTTACAAATCATATTTCATCTTTTTCATTTGTCTACTACTTTATATAAATTTAGTTAAGCAACATGTACCACTGGGTAATTGACCGTAAACCTCCTTATTTTTTTTATTTACATACAAACTTCCTGTTTTTGCTGGATTTTACCCCTATAAAAATGAAAAAAAAAAATGATTTGCAATAATTTCCTTTCAAATACTGTTGGCAACATAAATACACTTGATAAATATGATAGTTTTCCCATTAAAACTGAGTTTATCAAATGAACCTTTCTCTTAAGTGATGATCTGTATGTTTCTCAGAAAAAAAAAAAAAATATTTTATTTTTTCTATTGAATTCTGTTTACATTCTTGTTCCCAAGAGAGTTAATTCATTGTAAGCCATATTCCCCCTATCTTAACCACGTCTCCTAATCCTTTATTTTTTGCTTTGTTTAAAGCCATCTTTATTGTTTGTAAACTTTCATTTAAATAATACAGTGGATATAAAAAGTTTACACACTCCTGTTAAAATGCCATTTTTTGTGATATAAAAAAAGACCACAATAAATCATTTCAAAACTTTTCCCACCCTTATGTGACCTATAAACTGTACAGTTCAATTGAAAAACATCTGTTAGGGGAAAAAATATAAAAAATGTACAATACACTGGTTGCATAAGTGTGCACACCCTTAAACTAATACTTTGTTGTATGTGCACACCCGCACCTTTTGATTTAATTACAGCATTCAGCCTTCTTGAGTAGGAGTCTGTCAGCATGACATGGCAATATTTGCCCACTCTTCCTTGCAAAAGCACTCCACATCTGTCAGATTGCGAGGGCATCTCTTGTGCACACCCCTCTTCAGGTCACCCCTCAGATTTTATATTGGATTTTGGCCTGGGCTCTGGCTGGGCCATTCCAAAACTTTAATTTCCTTCTGGTGAAGCCATTCTTTTGTTGATGTGGATGTATGTTTGGGGTTATTGTCATGTTGAAAGGTGAAATTCCTGTTCATCTTCAGCTTTCTAGCAGATGCCTGAAGGTTTTGGGCGAAAAGTGACTGGTATTTGGAACTGTTCATAATTCCCTCCACCTTGAATAAAGCCCCAGTTCCAGCTGAAGAAAAGCACCCGTAAAGCATGATATTGCCACCACCATGCTTCACTGTGGGGATGGTGTTCTTTTGATGATATGAAGTGTTTTGTGCCAAATGAACCTTTTGGAATTGTGGCCAAGAAGTTCAACCTTGGTCTCATCAGACCATAACACATTTTCCCACATGCTTTCAGGAGACTGGATGTATTGTTTTGCAAATTTTAGCAGGGCCTGGAAGTTTTTCTGTGTAAGAAAAGGCTTCTGTCTTGCAACCATACCCCATAGCCCAGACATATGGAGAATACAGGAGATTGATGTTCTTCATTCCACATTGCCATTGCTGCTAACTATTGGGGGTAGTCCGTCTGTCGGCCCGACCAAAGTTAGTAGCTGGCGTCGGGTCGGGGCGCATTAGAACTGAGACCCCATGCGTCAGGGGTACTAAGCGCATGACCGACGCCATATCCTCAGTAATCAAAGTTTGGCTACCCTGTGTTGGGGATTTTTTTTTTTTTTTCTTGCCCAGTATTTTAACGGATGTCAGAAAAAGTGAATAATTGTATTTTAGAGACTGTGGTTTTAGTTTTTGGTTGCGTATAAAAATAAAAAGGCTCCGGGCTCGGCCGCCGCTTGACCAAAAGCGCAAGGACAAAGCAGCAAAGCCTAGAGGAAACATATGCTTAAAATGGCAGAGGATTTGATTACTATGATTAGAGGTTCTATGCCCCCTCCTGATAAGAGGCCTAGGGTGGAACCTGAGTTTGAGAGTTTTGAGCAATGTTTATCCTCCTTATTCTGATTCTGATGTGGATGATTCTACCTCCTTCAGCCTCCCTCCTGATTTTTTTTCATTTTCAGAGACTCTGCATCCATGAGGGAGCACTTTAAATGGGAAGGTCAAGATTTCTCTGATTCCAGGAAGCATAGGCCTTTAGCTATACCTCCTGTTCTGAATGTGGTGGAAGATGTTTTTGCAGAGGCTTCCCTCAATCCTGATTCTTTGCCTCCTGCCCCAGTTAAACCGGATAGGTACTATAGGGTGCCTGAAGCTCATAAGTATCTTTTTAAGAGTCCTAGGGGCCTCTGTTGTTAAAATGTTCCTCCTGATAAAGAGGCAAGGGCTTTGGATAGATGGGGAAAGAAAGTGTATACTTCTTCCACTTTAGTCTGGGGGGCGTTGAATTGTCAGTTTCACATGTTAAAATATCAGAATTATCTCCTTTCACAATTGAAATCTAAGGTGGATGCTCTGGCAGAAGGTATTGAGTGTAAAGAGTTGCAGGATTTAGTTCATGTGTCTGAACAGGTGGGTAAACATTCCTTGCAATGTGGTTTTGATGCTGTGCAGGCCTCCTCGAGGGTGGCTGCCACTGGTTCTGTTCTTCGTAGGCATGCCTGGTTGAGAGATCAGAATTTAGCTGAGCATGTTAAAACAAGGATTTTGGATGCTCCTTTGCAGTCTGATGTGTTGTTTGGTTCGCCTGTGGAAGCAGTCTTAAAGAAAATGGAGGACAAGGCTAAGTCTAAACAAACTGTTATTTTTTTTGCAGGTGCAGCCCAAGTTTAGTAGAAATTGGCCTACTAAGGGATGGACTTATCCTGCTTATGATTCCCAGTCTAGGGGTAGGTCTACGTGGTAGGGGCAGAGCTCAAGGTTCTTTTGGGGGGCAGGGGTCAGTCCTTTAAATAAGCAGACCCAATGACCTGCCTTTTCAGCTGCCAGTACATTCTCAGATGGGTTCTGGATATCATTCACCAATACCATGCCTCCTTTCTTCAAAGCATGCATTCCTCCTCCTCAAAGAGACAAGGGGCACAAGCAAATTTTTCTCTGTTGCTCACATAGGGGCCATTCAGCCAGTTCCTGTGCCAGAAAGGGGCCTAGGATTTTATTCTCGCCTGTTCCTAGTACCAAAGAAGGGAACACGTGGAGGCCAATTTTGGATTTATCTATCCTCAACACTTATCTGGACATTCCCAAGTTCAAAATGTTGGTTACAACACACAGCTTTTACCTCTGCTGGGCAAGGATCACTGGATGGTAACTTTAGATCTCAAGGAAGCTTACCTTCATGTGCCTATAAGACTAAGTTGCAGGAAGTATTCATTTCGAGCTGGAAATTCTCATTATCAGTTCTCTGCATTGCCCTTTGGCTTATCCGGTTCTGGCTCCAGTGATAGCTTACTTCAGGCTAAAAGGAATTCAAATCTATCCTTACTTGGACGACTGCCTGATTCTAGCTCAAGAAAAGGAAGACCTTCTACAGCATTTGGATTATGTCATAGCAGTGCTAAGATGCCTAGGGTATTCTGTGAACGAAATAAAGTCCAGTCTAGTACCCTCTCAAGACATGTGCTTTCTGGGTGTGAGACTGAATACAGCAGCCCAGATGGCCTTTTAACCCCGGACAAACAAAAGAATCTTTCCAGTTACTTCCATCAACTATCTCTTCAGTCCGGGCTGACTGCAAGGACAGTCCTTCAAGCCTTAGGGTTCATGGCATCTTGTATTCTGGTGCTTCCCAATGCCAAACTGCATATGAGGAAGCTGCAATGCTATCTCATAAATATATGGACACAGCACTGCCAGGATTTGGACACTGTCATTCAAATAATACCTTGCATTCAAAAGGAATTTTTGTGGTGGGCTCAGGAATGTCACCTAAACAAGGGACTCTCTGTGAGCTCATCTAAATGGAAAGTGGATACAAGACAAGTGGCCTGCCAGACTTCAGCATCTACATATCAACATGAAAGAGATGTTAGCAGTCCAGTTTGCATTAATGGCTTTCAAGGAGTTACTTCTTCCAGGGCAGGTGTTGATTCTAACAGACAACACAACTGTCATGTGGTACATCAACAAACAAGGGGAACACATTCTTACCCATTGTGCAGGCAAGCAATGATTTTATGGGAGACTGCGCTCAGCTTGCAACTAACTCTTCAGGCAAGGTTTCTGCGAGCACAGAACTCCTTAGCAGATGTGTTAAGCAGACAAATCATGGATCCAAACTGGATCTTCATGTATTTCAAAATTGACAGTGGCATGGGGAACTCCAGACATAGATCTGTTCGCTTCTCCACTAAACCACCAGCTGCCAAAGTTTTGCACAAAGAGGTTTCATCACACAGCTTGGAAAGTGGATGCTCTTTCTTTCAGTTGGAAAAATCTTCATGTGTATGCTTTCCACCTCTGCCTCTTCTCCCAAAGGTGCTTCTAAAGGTCAGACAAGACAAGCCAAGGATGATTTTAATAGCTCCAGATTGGCCTCGGCAGCACTGGTACCCATACTGAGGAGTCTGGTAGGGAAGCTCCCATGCCTTTACCCTTGATTCCACACCTGTTGTCTCAGAGGGACGGTCACCTGCTCAATGTCAAGCTTCAATCTCTTCATCTAACAGCCTGGCATATTCTGTTTTGAAAGACAGCAGGTCTCAACTTCCTCAACAAGTTTTAAATGTGATTATGGAAGCTAGAAGACCTAGTACAAGGAAAGAAAAATGGAAGAGATTTTTATTTTGGAGTGCAGCAAACAATTTGGAGATTTCTGAGCCTAATTTGAGTGTGCCTCTTCAATATCTTACTGAGTTATTGGACAAGGATTTGTCTTTCTCTTCCATTAAGATTCATGCTGCAGCAATTTCAGCTCACTATGATTGTGATCCACCATTGTTTTCATCCTTTGTTCAAGCAATTTCTTAGAGGGCAAAGAATATAAGACCCCCACGAGAGCTCCTACTCCTGCTTGGGATCTCAATTTTGTGTTGGAGAAACTTACTCTACAACCTTTCTACTGCTGAATTGAAATATTTGTCATGGAAGACTGCTTTTTGTTGGCCATTACTTCTGCAAGAAGGGTTTCTGAGTTGCAGGATTTTTCATAAGGATAGGGTATCTTAATCCTTCCTTTATGCCTAAGGTGGTTTCTAGTGTGGCTTTAAACCAAACTATTCATTTGCCTACTTTTATGCAGATCCCCAAAATAAAGGGAAAAGATTTTGCACACTTTAGATGTACACAGGCAATATTATTTGAGCAGGACTAAGGATTTTAGGCAGTCTCAGCAGTTGTTGGTTTCTTTCAAGCCTGTGTCAAAACAAACTATTTCTAGGTGGATTGGGTTTTGCATTGCATTTTGTTATTCCCATCATGGCAAGGAGATTCCAGCTGGAATTAGGCCTCATTCCACTAGGGCTACTGCCACTTCTACAGCATTTCTAAGGGGTGGCCACTAAGGATATTTTGGAGGCAGCTACTTGGAGTTCAGTGCATACTTTCTCTAAGCATTATCACCTTCCTCTCTACTCTAAGTCTAGGGCTGGTTTTGCCACAGCTATTTTGCAAGGCATGTTGTCAGTTCCTGCTTCCTTATGATTTGCCAGCCTCCCTTACCTCTGCTTTGGGATTCTACCCAATAGTTAGGACTGCAGCAATGTGGAATGAAGAACATAGTACAGTTTTGTACCTACCATAAATGTAGATGTTCGAGGATCCACATTGCTGCAGTCCAATTTACCCTCCCTCCTTCCCCTCTGTGTTTATGGGTGGTTGTGTAGGTGAGGTTATATTCTGGTAATTTTGTATATATTGTACATATTTTTGGTGCAGGTATGTTTGGAATTTTTGGTTTTGGCCTTAGCTTTTCAGGGTCTTCTGACATCTGGGGCAAGAAAGGACTACCCAATAGTTAGGACTGCAGCAATGTGGATCCTCGAACATCTACATTTATGGTAGGTACAAAACTGTACTTTGTCACATGTAATACACAACCAGTACTTGCCAGAAATTCCTGCAGCTCCTTCAGTGTTGCTGTAGGTCTCTCGGCAGCCTCCCTGACCAGTTTTTGTCTTGCCCTCTCATCAATTTTGGAGGGACGTCCAGTTCTTTGCAACATCACTGTTGTCCCATATTTTCTCCACTTTTTGATGACTGTCTTCACTTTGTTCCATGGTATATCCAATACTGTGGAAATTTTTTTGTATCCTTCTGACTGCTTTCAACAATGTCCTTTGATGCTTTATAAGCATCCTGTGAACCATGGCTTTTGCTGTAGCAGGCAACTGAGTAAATGTCGTCAGGAAAATCCTACTAGAACAGCTGTGAATTTTATTTGGGGTTAATCAGAGTCTCTTTAATTGATGGCAGGTGTGTACCCAAGAAGACTGAATGCTGTAGTTAAATCAAAAGGTGCTTCAACAAAGTATCAGTTTAAGGGTGTGCACACACAACAGAGTATTAGTTTAAGGGAGTGCACACGTATGCAACCAGCGTGTTGTATGTTTTTTGTTAGTTCTATTTTTCCCCCAACAGATTTGTTTGTTTTTTAATTGAATTGTACAGATTATAGGTCACATTAAAGGTAGGAAAAGTTTTGAAATGATTTATTGTGGTCTAATTTTTTATATAACAAAAACCTGACATTTTAACAGGGGTGTGTAAACTTTTTATATCCACTGTATATTACTTTCTATGTCCACGTCCTTTTTTTTGCATTTGCTATAATGTTATCTGCATAAGTTCACAAAACTGGAATTCTTAACCTCTCGGGCATTACGTACCCTGCTTTCTTCATTTTATCATTTACTTTACATGCAGTCACATTCATAATTAAAGCAAAGGATAAGCAACACATTGGATATCCCTGTCTTAAATCTCTCCCCATATGTACTTTTTACTTAGCCAACCATTTACTAAAAATGTTACTGTATTATTTCCGTAAGTAGACATACATAACTTCCTGATTTTCTCACTTATATTTTATTCTTTCATTATTTCCCATAAAATATCATGTCTTATTGTAGCAAATGCCTTATTAATATGACCTATCAGAAGTTTAGCTTCTTAACACTGTTATTACAATTCTTTTGGACCCCTAAAAAACCAAGAATAGCTTTCAAATGTCATTTAAACAGTTGAAACAAGGGAGGAATTGCTCTCTCGGACCTAAATTTATTCTTCCATAATCAAAACTATAACTTAATAGACACAACTTGTTCAGCCAAATGGAAAAATTACTGGGAAGCATTAAGTGCAGAATTAATTATGAAACCACATTCATATAAAGTGGATTTTTTTAAATAACCCTATGTTGTGTTCATTAAAAAGACTACTTTACCTCCCGTGTTACACCAAAACATCCAACAAACTATATTTTTCACATCTTAACTTTTAGAAACTTCATCTATCATCACCTCATTTACAAAGAATGGATTATTTTGATATTCCCTATTGCCTTTACTCAAGAAATTTTGTTATCGTCTGACACAAATAAAACTTTACATTCAAACAGAAGCAATTAACATTTTGGTTCCAGATGATTTCAGACAGAAAAGATTTCATAATACAAGAATTTGATCTGGATACATCCATATGGCTGGACATACAAGCTAAACTTTAGACAATTTCTAATCAATAAATTCTGTCTGGTAACTCCTGCAAACAGACAGAACTCTCCTATTTTGATAGACTACTTGGAATTAATCTTACAACGTAAATGCATGTAAATGCACATGCACTGGCAACCTATCTTGTATATACAGAATAATTAGGGAAGAAATATATGGTCACCCAGAAAACTTTTGGAGCTACTATTATTAATAATAAATTCCCTAAGAAACAAGATGAAATAATTATTTTAGAATCAGCAGGTAAAACAACATCCTCTCTTAAATGGAAATTATATATCTGGTGTTTTTTATACAGATTATTCTATACAACTCAATCATGAATAAAATCAATAAAAAATAACAAATATAGGATAGGCGCACATGTTCTATGACTACTCTGAATTAAAAATTTATTGGGGAAAAAGTAATTTATTGCAAGCCCTATTTACAGATAATTTTACTTTAAATAGATCTCTGGTTGTTTTCAATGCTGCCATACCAAATTGTGTTAAAAAAAAAATTCACCTTACTCTGGTCAATACTTGCTGTAACCAGAATGATCATTACAAGAAGCTGGATCTCGGATTCTGCTCCAACTTTTTCAGAATTCAAAAATGGTATACCAGACTTATCTCATCTAGAGATTTTGACAAATCACGAACACCTAGGAAAACACGTGTGTATAATATGTGGGTAAACTTATAAGAATTGCTGAAAAAAATTTAAACACCATGAATCATTGCAGTTATCCATATTATGGAATTTGTATGCAGATGTCTTTGTAAATACTTTGTTTTATGCTAATAATTGTGCTAATAATTGTGCTAATTTGTTATGAAGTTTCTTCTTAACCTTAATGAGACTGTTTGATTTATGAAAAATTAATAAAGCTGTTTTAAAAAAAAAGTTTAGCTTCTTCTCTTCTGTTTGTATTATCCACAACCTCTCTTACTATCATAATTCTTGACATCCCTTCCCTTTTAAGCTGTATATATACTGTTCTCCATAACACTTTTGATCTTTGTTTCAAATCTCTTCTATATTATTTTCATAAAAAAAACTTTTATCAAGTCTCCAGTTTTTCATTATATTTTTTCCACTTTCTTTCAAATAAATGTATTTCACAACATAGTTCTTTAGAAATGAGACCTACATTGAACCATGTGTTCAAAAGCTTTTTTTCCAAACATCTTTATTAAATTTTCACATATAACAAAGGCAGTCTTACATTACTATAAATGAAAAACATACACAATGATACTACTTTAGTTGCAAACAGTTTACATCACAAACATTTAAACAACTGTAGTTGCAAACATTATACATCACTTATAAACCATTTGGTCATTGTCAGTTAAACATTATGTGGCTCATTCAAATCCTGCCTCTTAAACTTCGTTCTTCCTCTGCTTATATTGTTCCCACAATTCCCATTTTTTCCTATATAGTTTGCTCCTTACCTTTTCTAAAGATTCCAATTCCAGTTGGTTTATCTCCGTTACTATATTCACTACTTCTAGTAAAGTTGGTCTAGACTTTTGAGTTCCATTTTCTAGTATTTTTTTTTTTTTTTTTGTGGCAGCCACCATAATTAGGCTCAGCGAGGCTTTACTATGTCTAGGCAATTCCGATTCTGTAGCATAACTCTTCCCAGTCAGTTCAATCTGCTCACCCAGCATCTCCAACAGATCGGTCTGCAGGGAATCACAAAACTCTGCCAGCTCATTACACTCCCAAAAAATATGTTCTCAGCTATCTTTCTTGCCCATTACACCTCCAACATTTGCTATCCACCTGAGGAAAATTTATTTGGAGTCTACTTTGGGTATAAAAATACCTATGTATTCATTTCCAGGCAAAGGTCCTAAATCTTTTAGACTTTGTTGCTTATTTGGAAGATATACATATATCCCCCATTGTCTCTTTTGTGAATTACTTATCCAGTCTCTCTTCCCAATCCTTTCTAAGCTCCTCTGATTGATACTTATAATTATCATGCAATATTTTATCCCTTTTTTAATGGCAGCTTCTATTCTAGAGTCTATTAAAAAACTATACCAGTGCTGGTTTTTCATTTAGTAGCTCCATATTTTTTTCTCTTTGCCTGTACTCTGATATCAATCCTTGATAGGGAAGGCATTGTCTAACCTGCAGTTCAAATACATTTTTGGCCTCTTCCCATTCTGTTACATTTCCCTTTCTAGTTATTTGCTCCCAATACCTTGGTTCCTTTGCCAGTTTTCTCCAATAAAGTCCAGCCCCCTCTTGCCTGTTTATGTGTATCCCTGACCACAGTCACCCCTATTGGCAAAATCTCTTTTCTCCATTCTCGCGCTGGTTTGGTTATTAGAATACTTCCTGCTGTTTTATATTCATTCATAATCTTTAAGAAATATTCATTTTACCAGTCCATTAAATTTTTATACATTTCATAACCTATTCCATCTGGTCCTGCAGCCAATTCTGTATTCACTTGCCATAATACTTTATCCAGCTCATGTAGATAAATCTATTTTTTTTTATTCTGTATTTTATTTGGAAAACTTTTTTTACTTTCTATATTGTCTTCAGTTTCTTCTTTTTCTCTTTAAACATATCTCGTACATGTTCTACTACTATATTCATAATTTGTTCTTGTGTTCTTTCTTCCCCCCCCCTCTCATTCCACTGCTGTCTTATTTTACTGTTCTACTTAAATATGATGATATTTTTCCCTTGTAGAAGATGTTTGTTTAAATAACTATTTTTTCTTGATTTTTTTTTTCTATATAATTATCTTTCTTTATCAAAATACTGTCATTATTTTCTAAGCACTCCAGTGATTCTTTGGGATTTCTTTATCTACTTTTCTTACATCATACCACCTTTGTAAATAACATTTTTTATATTTAATCTTAAAAAAATCCACCATTGTTTTTATAGAATGTTCCCATTGTATTCAGAATCACATTTATTGGCCAAGTATGTGCACATACAATGAATCTGACTTTGTGTTTAATGACTCTTCAAGTATGAATTACATAAACAACATACAACCATTAAAACAAGAAAAAAATGTAAATATACATTTATGTGTATACGTACAAGGTGCAAAGTGCAACTCATTGCAAGTAATACTGAAATAAACTCTGAAAGAAACAAGTATTAATGACTAGTTAAACAATATTGCAGAACCCTTGGAGGCTTGGGAAAAAGAATACCTAACATAATAAGCTGAATTAGCCATTTATGAACTTGATGGCCTGTGGGGGAAAAAAGTTCTTATATCTTCCTTGTTTTGGTGTGTATTAATCTATAGCACCTGGCTGATGGCAATAGTTGAAAAGATGGTGGCCTGGATGTGAAGCGTCCATTATGATTTTCCCTGCCTGTTTCATGACTGGAATAGTACAGGTCCTGTAAGGAGGGCAAACTAGCACCAGTGATATTTTTGGCAGACATGACTATTCAATGTAACCTATTTTTCTCATGTTTAGACACATACAAACCACACTGTTATGGATGAACTGAGAACAGACTTGATAACTGTTGCGTAGAACTGAATCAACAGCTCCTGTGGGAGGGTGAATTTCCTTGGCTGTCACAAAAGTGCATTCAGTGTTGTGCTTTTTTTATGATGGACCTTACATTGGTTTCCTACTTAAAGTCCCAAAAGATTATAGATCCCAAAAACTTGAAGGCTTTCACACCTGACACAGCAGTATTAAGTATAAAGAGGGGGGATAATATTGTATTACCATTCCTAAAGTCCATTGTCATTTCCACAGTTTTAAGAATGTTCAGCTCCATATTATTTAAATAAATGAGATGAACAAATCCGAGGGTACACCAAAGGCTAGAACACCAAAAATTCACCAAAACACGTGTAGTAAGTCCTTTATTTGGAACGAAATGCCTAGGACAGTTAGCGCTTTCACATTGTAATAACGCTTCTTCAGACTTCAATGGCATGATAATACATTGTTCGCTTTAAATAGTGTATTGATACACCAACAACTCATTAACCTTTTAATTAACAATGCAATAGAACAAAGATGTTCAACCCTTTTTATAAAATTCATAAACACTCATGTAACTGCTAAGACATTTAAACAATTGTAAATAAGACATCATAAAACGAAATAAAACATCATGTATGTCTACAATAAAAACACATATAAAAATATAGGAATATATAGCAACCTATGGGTCTAGTGTTTGAGAGATTTAGCTGCCAAAAATGGTTTCAAATTAATTCTCTCATTTAACCCATACTGATGTGCCTGCAACCTGAGAATCCACTTACTCTCTATCTCTTCAGTGTGGTTCTTTATGTTGCCTAGCCTACTAGTCATCTTTACTAGTTCTAAAACCCTAAACTTAAAACAATGCTGAAGTCCATTGTCTATGATATGCCGAGCTAGCGCATTGGTCATATTCTCTTTATTTATTGCGTAAATATGTTCCCTTATTCGCTCACGGAGGGTTCTATTTGTTTTCCCTACATAGTATTTCTGGCATATTTGACATTGTGCCAGATATACTAAGTCTCTAGTCCTACAGTCTGCGTAACATGTAAAAGTATATCTGCGTCCAGTATATGGATGTACAAATACATTATTGTTTGCTATGTAAGGACATTGATTGCACGTCCGACATGGAAATGTGCCTTTCCTTTGAGATACTATGGACCCTGCATCCATCTTCTCATAGCATAAAAGTCTCTTGAGGGACTTCATATTCTTATATGCTATCCTCGGTCTATCATCCACTAAGGTACTGATCCTATCATCCATGGCTAGAAACTTCCAATTCTTAGCAATAATCTTACTGATCTGGTTATTCCTATTTGTATAAGGAATGACAAGCCTGTTTGTCTCAATACGAGGCTTGTTTGTTACTTTAGGATCTATGGCCACCTTCCCATAGAAAAATGGTCTGCCCTTACCAGTCCTTGATCCATCACTAGTCTCTATGGTGGCTTGTATCATTCCTCTGTTGTAACCTCTAGATGCAAAATCACATGCTAATCTACCTTTCTGTTCCACAAAGGTTGCATCGTCAGTGGTTAATTTAGATGCTCTGAGTACCTGATTAGTAATAATGTTGGAATGGATATGTTTGGGATGCATGCTGGTACGATGGAGGAGGCTATTCCTCCAACATGACTTCCTAAACATCTCAGTGTGTATCTCATTAAATTCTTTAGTTAGCCTGACTTCCAAGAATTCTATATCTGTACGTGAGTGGGCACCTTCAAACTCAAGAAAATCAGTAGTCCCATTCAGGTACTTAACAAATTCATTGAGTTCTACCTCATTTCCTCTCCACACAACAAAGACATCATCGACAAAACGACTGTAGTGTTGTACATGTTCATGGAAAAATATATTATTGAAGACATATGTGTCTTCCCAATATGCCAATACTAAATTGGCGTAAGAGTTTGTGCATGGGGTCCCCATCGCTACCCCCTTTCTTTGTAAAAAATATCTATTTTCATAACACAAAACATTATTTTCCAAAACTATCTCAAGCAATAGCATCCACTTAATAATGTTATTGTTGCTGACACCATTTTTTAACAAAAAAAGCCTCACAAACTCCACCCCAATATTATTGGGTATAGATGTAAACAATGATTTCACATCAAGAGTCACAAAAATGTCCTCATTGTGTATGTTCTTTTGACTATTGCTTAAAGCAAGATTCTCCAAAAATTGTTGTGTGTCTCAAAGTATGTAATTAGTATTATTGACGATGGATTTAAACTGTTTATCTAAATATATCGATACTGACTCAGTTAACCAACCTTTGCTAGAGACTATTGGTCCAAGTGGTGGATCCTTCATTGTTTTGTGAATTTTTGGCAGGCCTCTGAAAGTAGGTATTAAGGGGTTTTCAATAAGAAAATACTTATATAAATCTGCATCTATAATCTGCATCTATAACATTGCTTAAAAACATGTCATATAGATGTCCATGTACTCTATTGATCAAAGTATTCAAGGAGCTCATAGTTAAAGAACAATAGGTGTCCACATCAGCCAACATAGCCTCAATTTTGCTCTTATATGACTTCCTATCCATAACTACTACGGCACCTCCTTTATCAGCCTGCCTAATTACAATATTGTCATTGCTCTGCAAACTAGAAATAGCCATCCTTTCCTCCCTGGTCATATTTACGAATTCTGATTTTAAACAGTGTACTAACTGATCCCAAAAACAAGCGGCGTCTGAAGAAAACGCTGAAACGCCAATAATCCGTGAAACTCTGTCAAACCTTCCTTTGGAATCAGACAGTCACGACTTTGTATAAGATAAAACTTTTATTACAGATTCTAGGTTAAGCGCTTTCACCTACAAAAACGTAGGCTTCATCAGAACACACAACTTCAAAAATTAATTGCTTAAATACTTAAAATTGGCGCCAGAACTTGATCCTAGGCTCTCAATTAGTGATATTCCCACTGAAATATCTGAGAATACTGTCATATATAAATGTAGATACAGTACATCATAGCATTATTTACTCTAATATATAATATCATAAAATAAATACATTATAAAATGAGTAGTGTTAGTAAGTAAAAAATATAAAGTTTTATCTTATACGAAGTCGTGACTGTCTGATTCCAAAGGAAGGTTTGACATCGAGTTTCACGGATTATTGGCGTTTCAGCGTTTTTTTCAGACGCCGCTTGTTTTTTGAATTCTGATTTAAAATCATTACTATTATATAGTTCCAAAAAATCATGCTCACATGCACGTTCAAATATATCTAATAATGGGTGTATTGGTGGCGTATACGTAGAAGGTTTCTTAAACATGTTAATATGTGCTTCTATCTTCTTTGACGTACCTTCATTGCCGTACATCATTTTTAGTGCTATGTTCCTAGTGAACATTTTGATGTCTAAAATCAAATCAGTCACATCAGAGAAGCCAGAGGGTATGAAATTTAGTCCTTTGTTAAGGACTGACAACTCATGTACATCGAGTTCATACCTGGAAATGTTCACAACTAGGTCTTGCTGATAGACTTCAAGGCCTTACTCTGCTGTTCGTAAACATCTTCTGTTCCTTTCCGTTTCCTCGCTGTGTTTTGTTGTGGCCATGTTCTCCTTTCGACTTGTTTGAAAGGGAGGGGAAAAGATGGAAAACCCTCCATCTGTGTCGACCCATCACCTTCTATTTCGCCTGCCGTAGGACTTACAGCTGGCGACTTCCTTCGTGTTCCACATGAACCATTGTGCTCGATCTGACCCATGTCTCCTTTAGATCGATTGGTATCGTCACCATTGGAATGGATCATAGCCTCAATGGTGACCTGTCTCTTGTTGATTCCAGTAGGTCTCGGTATGTTGATAATGCCTGCAGCAGGTTCGTCAAACACCGGCAACTGACGTCACAATGGGGGCAAGGCTCTGGGTGTCAGTCACACCTTCTCTAACTGTGGAGCTTGAATTCTGAACTGAAGTTCCCAAATCACTTCTGGAGCGAACATTCGTTCTATCTCTCGGCCAAGAGAACACTTGACCTTTTAGAAAGTCATTATAGTCCCTTTCCAACTTTCTTTTCTTGTCTTGAACGGACTTGTTGTCTATAGTAGAAAGCGTGGACTTAAGATCTTCGCACAATATGTTGAGTTCATCCCTATTCAACACTTTAACTAATTCCGTCTCTATTTCACTTATTTCTTCTACCAAGGTCTCTTGTGTCAAGTTGTATTGCTCAATCAATAGTTTCATATAACCAAAACTGCAGGGAGGTTTGTTGTTGCGTGTTTTACCTTCCATATTATTTAGACTACACCAAAGGGCTAGCTGCTCATCACCATTCCTGATTAGCCCAGTAATGGTTGTATTATCCACGTATTTAATAAGCTTGACAGAGGGGTCCTTAGAGGTGCATTCATTAGTGTAGAGTGTAGAGGAAGAATAGCAGTGAGGAGAGCACACACCCCAGGGGGGGGCACCCATATTGATTGTGTGATAGCTAGATGTAAATTGTTTCCTATTGGTCAGAACATTGGTGATCCATTGACAAGTGGAGGCAGGAATGGAAAGCTGGGGAGATTTTCAAGTGAAGTAGTTCTGGAACTGTTGTATTAAATACAGAGCTGAAGTCCACAAACAGAATCCTTGCATATGTCCCTGGGTTGTCAAGATGTCGTAAGATACAGTGCAGACCAGACCGATTATTAAAGGGGCACTATCTCAGATTTTTTGCTAGAGTTTGTTTACATTTTAGTATTCTGTAAGTCACATGTTCACCAAGAGGCAAGGTTTTCAAAGAGCCTCTTTAGCATACTGCAGGTCAGATTACACAAACTCTCAGTGGGGGTTGTTAGAGGAAGTGCTTACAATTTACAGTTGCAGTTTGTACTTTTGTATTCTCCTTCCCCCATTCATGAGCAATTAGATTTACTGAATGACTGGATTTTTACTCAGCTAGAGATGCTATCTTGTCACACACAGACCTGGCCTCTTTAGCAATGAAGTAGGTACTTCTTTTTGCAAAACTGTGTCTAATAATTATTCAAGCCTAGGCAGTAGTATTTTTCATGCTTGTTGCTACAAATCTTTTTCCCTCCACTGGCAATTATTTTTCATATGGTGTGTTATTAGTGTTGTGTGTGTGTGTGTGTGTGTGTGTGTGTGTGTGTGTTTGTGTGTGTGTGTGTGTGTGTGTGTGTGTGTGTGTGTTTGTGTGTGTTGATGCAGGTGCGCTTTTGTAATCATACAGATTTTCCCTCATTTTACAGCACAGCATTACTTTGGACAGTTGTGCCTTGCAAAGAAACATTTTGATTAACAAATGTCCAAATATTCTAAAAGAATAAAATATTTTGCATCCTGTCTCAAAAAATGTCATACAGCTTTGGAACTGAATCTAATCATTGTTCTAAAAGTATTTTCTCATTAGCTGATGCTGTATATGTTGTCCTTCAGAAATCACACCATAATTATTTGTCTAATAGTGATTCCTTCCTACTGGATTTCTTTTCTCACTTTTTCTATCATTCATTGTGGTAAAATGTTTTCAACTTTCACATCTTTCCTGAATGGCTGAAGTACAGTTAGTTTACACTGATTAGATTTTGAAAGTTGAAGCAAATGCAGTGTATAAATTTCACATATATTTTCAGTACCATTCCTTGTATATTACAGTAGGTAATTACAAGGGGTACATTTTTTGCTAAGGCAGTAAAAATTAAGTGTTGCAACCAAAATCTCACGCCATTGATAACCCTATATTTTGGCAAGTTACAGCAGCTATTTTTCTATGTATGTAACACATAATCTGTGTTTATATTCATGTGGTTTAAAAACAGCCTCTATGTGTGTTAGTGACAGACTTGAAATTCTAGGCATTCTTGAATGTCTATAAATTTCAGATATGCTACATATCTGATAATGCAGGTCTTTTGGTGAAACTATGTATGCAGTGCACATAACTGTTTCAAAAGTGCACTACTGTCATTGTTAACTCGTATGTTACCTGCTAGAAAACAAACTGGCTAATTAATGGTCATACAAAAGTCTTAGATGAGAGGTATGCTCTCTTTGAAAATAGTATTCACTTGTGGCATCCCCATGTGATCAAGTCCAAGGACCACTTGTAACTTTACTCAAAACTGTTGCACAAGAACAATAAGGTACAAGCAGAAGACAGAGTCCTTATGACTTGAAAATGACTGGTTACTCTCCAGGAAATACCCTCTACCATTTATCCACAACTGTTACTAAAGAATGGGTCCTCACTGCACTTTCCAGAATTAAACACAGCAATGGGCCCTGATAATCCAGGGATGACTGAAATATGACATGACAGGGCCACAAGAATCTCTGTTCAGCCACAGCCTCCAGATGGGCTTCATCCCTAGGGAATGGAGGACTGCAACAGTCATACCTGTACATAAAGGTGGACCATCACCAGACCCAGGGAACTACAGACTCATAAGTTATACTATTCTTGTATGCAAGGCCATGGAAAGAATTGTGGATCTAATAAATAGACATAGTAAATCTTCATATACTGGACCCATCCCAGTTTGGTTTCATCAAGGATAGGTCAAACCTACTAAACCCAGTGAACTACTTTTGAGAAGGACACTTGAGTGATGGATGATAGGCAAAATAGTGCATACTGCCTACCTCAATCTGCTATACGCATTTATCACAATACTTCACTTGGCTATTATGTACTCACAAATTTGGATTTAAATCTCTGTGTAACCTGAAGGATAGTCAAATGGCTCATGGATAAGACATAACCTGAAGGATAGTCAAATGGCTCATGGATAGGACATATGAACTTAGGGTGGGGACATCCACCTCCACCAATAGGTCTCTTACTAGTGGTGTTCCAGGGGTCTCAGTACTGGGACGTCTCCTATTTGGAATATACGTCTTTGAAGTCATAGCAAATATAAAGGGTCTTTAGCTGACCAGATCTGCTGATGACTGCAATATGGGTGCAATGATTGATTCCTCCAAAAATGTAGATATCTTTGCGGAGGGTCTTAGAGTCAAGTAACTGGTCCCAGAACCATAACCTAAAACTTGATGCAAAAAAAAATGCATATTTATACGTTATGTGACTATAACCACCCCTGTAAATTACATCATTGATAACACTCTGCTAAGAGTAACCTAGTGGTAAGGGACTTGAGGACTCAGGTTGACAGTAACCTGAACTTGATCAACATGTATCCATGGTGGTGAGCAAATCCTTCTATGTGGTGCAAGTTATAAGTTATGGCAAGACATCCAGATTTGAGAAGGTCATAGTCCCACTATGCTCAGCCGTCATTAGACCAATAATCGAGTACAATGCACTCTTCAGCATGTACCTGACCAGGTATTTGCAACAACAATAGCAGCCACAGAGATTCTTCATTAAAAGAATATAGGGTTTAAATAACATGTCCTATGTGGACCACCTCAAGTCTTGTCCTTGTATTCAGACTACCACAGACTACTAAGGGGCGATCTATGCTTAACCTACAAGGCATTCTCTGATCTAGCCCTAATGAATCTGCTACACATTCACAAAACAAACCGCACAAGAATTGCCTGATCTAATGATCTGAACCTAGTCTGTAACATAAACAAAATATGTTGGAGGAACAGCAGCATGTTTCAGAGATTGCCCCTTCTCTGGAACAGACTCACCGTTTATGTCAAACAGAGCACTTCTCTAAGCCTATTCAAATGAAAGTTGGAACAATGCATGGGAAATCATAACTTCAGCTTGTAGATGCCCTAAGGCACAGGCATATACCAAAGTGATTTTAGTCCCGGGCACTGATAATTGAGAAAACTTGGTCTCAGTCAAATGAAAGTCCATCATGCACCCACATGAGACCCTGGGAATTATTGCCCCATTAGCCTCACGAGTCTGATATGTAAGGCTATGGAGAGTATCATCATAGACCTAATTAACAAGGATATAGGGAATCTCCAAACTCTAGATCCCACGCAATTTGATTTTGTGAAAGGTAGATCATGCCTGCTCAACCTGGTTGACTTCTATGAGTCAGTCACCAGAGCTGTGGGTGAGGGCAAGGCAGTTCATACAGCCTACCTTGATCTGGCCAAGGCCTTTGATACCATTCCCCACTCATGAATTATTGTTAAACCCCTATATCACTAAGGTGGGTTGCAAACTGGCTCACAGATAGAACCCACATTGTGAAAGTAGTGGACTCAAGTCAGACGGCTGACCAGTGGAGTCCCACAGGGATTGGTCCTGGGACCTCTCCTGTTTGGCATCTACTTCTTAGAAGTCCAGGCCAACATGGAGGGACTCTGGCTGACTAAGTTCACAGATGACTGCAAGCTGGGAGCCATTATTAACTCCCCAAGTGGTGTAGACATCCTACAGAAAGGACTTACTGAGACCAGTGACTGGTGTTGAAACCATGGCCTTAAGCTTAATGCCAAAAAATGTGCCGTCATCCCCTTTGGGAAAAACTCAGTTCCCACTAATTACCACATCGATGGGAGCCCACTGAACACTGAAGGTGTTATAGTCATGATTTGATTGATACCAGTTAAGGTTCCCTATATAAATGGAGTGGTTTTAAATGTATTTTATTGAATGGTCCGAAGAAGTGGAAGTCCTTCCCATGAAAGCGCTTACCAAATAAAGTATCTTGATTCTACAAACTGAGCTGAACAGAAGCTGTTTTTCTTCTACATTGTTTATGATCCCTGAAGTTCTGTTGTTGTTGTATGCTGCTATTTTCTTTGGGGTCATTTAACTCGAGCTGCATTCCTGTTTTTTGTGTGTGCATTCTTTAGCTATGTGAAGAATGGCAGATACCAGATCTGCTCGGAGGTAGTGCAGAATGGCACAAAATACACTGAACCGACCGATATCACCAACATCCTGGCAGACAAGTTCAGTGCAAACTTCACCCCCTCTCACCCCCAAATGGGCCCATAACCATACCAGAAGAATGTAGTGCCCCTGAAATTACAGACACTCAGGTTAAAACAGCTCTCTCCAAAACCAAAAATGCAGCATGAATGGGACCGGACAGTGTCCCATGCTGTGTTGTACATGAGCTCAAAGATGAACTGACCCCTCACCTAAACGCACAGTTCAAACTCTGTCTCTCCACAGGCTACGTGCCCATAGAGTGGTGCACAGCCATGGTTATTCCACTCCACAAAGGTGGAGCCACAACAGACCCCAGGAACTATCATCCTATAAGCCTGACTAGCTTGGTCTGCAAGGCTATGGAGCACATCATCGTGGATCTCATTAACAGAGACATTGGGAACCTCCAAACACTGGACCCTACCCAGTTTGGCTTTAACGGCAGATCACGCCTCCTAAACTTGGTGGACTTCTTTGAGACCATTACCAAGGCTATTGACAAGGGAAAGGTGGTCCACACAGCCTACCTAGACCTTGCAGAGGCCTTCAACACCATTCCCCATTCTGGTATTATAGACAAGCTCACCAGCCTGAACATAAACCCCTATGTCATGAGATGGGTTGCCAACAGGCATACGGACAGAACCCACATGGTAAGAGTTGCGGGTGCTAGGTCTGACTCTAAACTGGTTACAAATGGTGTTCCCCAGGGCTCAGTCCTAGGACCCCTCCTGTTTGGCATATACTTCTCAGAGGTACAGGCAAGCACAGGAGGACTATGGCTGACCAAGTTCGCAGAAGACTGCAAACTAGGGACTATAATTGACTCTCCGGCTGATACAGACATCCTCCAAAAGGGTCTCACTGAGACAGATACCTGGTGTCAAAACCATGCCCTCAAGCTAAATGCCAAAAGTCATCCCCTTTGGAAAAACAAAGTACCCGCAAATTACCACATAGGTGGTAGCCCCCTAAATACAGAAGATGAAGTAATCTCTCCTTTAATAATCACATTGCCAAAGTGGTTAGAAAATCCTTCTATGTGGCCTACCTAATCACAAAAGGGTTTGCATCCAGATCAAAATAGGTCATTGTGCCCCTCTATGCATCACTCATCAGACCCATCATAGAGTACAATGCCCCATTTGGGATAAAGACACCTGCAACAGCTGGAATGACCACAGAAGTACCTCACCAAGAAGATCACTGGCCTCAAACAGATGCCCTATGCAGCTCGACTAAAGAAACTCCAGCTGTACTCTGTTGCATACTGCCTACTCAGAGGTGATCTCTGCCTGACATACAAGGCCATGTCCAACCCAGAATTGATGGACATGCTCCACCTAAAGAAAACCATATCCCCTCGAGCCACATGCTCTAGGGATCTAAACCTCACCGCAACAATAAGTAGGACATGCTGGAGGGATAGATTCCTGTCCCAGAGACTTCCATGCTCTGGAACAAGATTCCAGTCTACGTTAGGCAGACCTTCTCACTAACACTCTTCAAAAGAAACCTTGACAAATGGATGGGAAACAGGAAGTTTACCCCGAGGATCGCTTCAGTGGCTTTGCTGGAGAGAGGCACAGGTAACTAATCTAAGGGGGCGGCGAAAGCCAACACATTCTGGCTAGGCTTATAAATGCCTTTAGGCAGATAGCCTACTTACCTACCTATGAGCCTAAGATATCTGGGGACACATGTTGATAGCAACCTCTCCTTCGACCACCACATTGTCACTTTGGTGACACATCTCATTACCAAGGGTTTTGCGTCTAGGAAGAAAGAGGTTATTATATCTCTCCACTCTTCCCTCATCTGGCCAGTCACTGAGTATAATGCCCCATTTGATATGTACCTCACTAGACACATGCAACAGTTGAAAAGGCCAGAAAAGTACCCCACAAAGAGGATCCTAGGCCTTAAAACACATGTCCTACATGGACAGACTCAAACTCCAGCTATTCTCTGTCTCATATCATCTACTAAGAGGCGATCTCTGCTTGACTTACAAAGCCATGTCTGACCCAGCTCTGTTAGAAATTCTGCATGTAACGAAACCCCAATCCCTCCACACCACACGCTCCAGAGACCTCAGCTTCATTACGGCAATCAACAGAACATGCTGGAGGGACAGGTTCATAACCCAGAGACTGTCCGTGCTCTGGAATAGACTTCCCATATATGTCATGCATATCACCTCTTTGACCCTCTTCAAGAGAAATCTTGATGAGTGGATGGGAAATAGAAAGTTCACCCTGGGGATCACTCCAGTGGCTCTACTTGATAGAGGCACTGGGAACTAATGGGTGGCACGATGCCAGGGTACTTCTATGGGCTAGGCTTGTAAAGGCTCCAGAGCCATTGGTGTAATACACACCTATGAAAATATATACACACATGTACACCTATACACACACACATACACACACATATGTATATGTATATATATATATATATATATATATATATATATATATATGTATATGTGTATATATATATATATATATATATATCTATATATATATATATATATATATATATATATATATATAGTGTGTGTATATATATATATATATATATATATATATATATATATATATATATATATATATATATATATATATATATATATACACACACACGTATATACACACACAATCTCCCAAACTTAAAAATGTTCTCTTACCTGTAATGTCCAAGTGTGTAGTCTAAACAAGGCCCATTAATTCTTTGAGCAGCCATCTACAAAGCTGACTGCTTCTCCAGATGACTTGCACAGACTCTGCAGAACAGCTTAAACAGCAGAACATAGCCATTTTCTGTAATAAAAAAAAAATCCAAAATTCAAGTCATCTATAGCAAATCATGATAGTCGTTTATAATCAGACTGTCACCAATTCTTTAAAAAAGTAGTAATTTATATCTCAAAAAAAACACTAACCTCTTATCCAATCTTCCATTATGACTGTGAGTTTCACAACTAAGAGGAATTGTGTAGAAAGTGACACACACACACACACACACACACACACACACACACACACACACACACACACACACACACACACACACACACACACACACACACACATTTCATAAAACAGCATACCCACCCCCAAACAATTAAGCCAAACACATCCAGATAAATACATTAATTGAATTGAATAAGATCTTCTAAACATCTCACCATTTAAACCTCTTATTCAGTGAAATGAAAATCCATACCAAGACAAAAAACAATGCATTTAACACCTCATCAAGTTGAATATGACCATTTTCACCTCTGATGGCACCCATTGTTTAATCCAGTATGTCCAAGATCAGAAATATTTAGCACAAAGCCAAGGATGACTCCGGCTTCTCTTACCACAAACAGAGAATTATGTAATTATTTTTATATAATAAATACTCCACCACTACAAATAACTACCAAGACAATTTGATAACCTCTTCACCTACCAAACCTACCAACTCATGCTTCATTGTACATCTAAACATACGTAGTATTTGTAACAAAATTGCTCAACTTCATGCCCTCTTACAGGCCCATCCATTTGATATTCTATGTTTATCAGAAACATGGCTAAAACCCACCATTAAAGACAACAAAATCACCCCTCCTGGCTATAATATCATCAGACTTGACCATACTTCCAAAAAGGGGGGAGGAGTAGCAGTCCTCTATAAAAATGAGCTTCAAGTCAGTTCACTTAATCTTACTTTACCCACAAACACTAGTGCAGAAATAATTTTCCAAACTTCAGCTTAATACAAGTAAAGCCATAAACATCATCTGTGTCTATCTTCCCCCAGGGAACAATAGTAATACTGTAGAGTATATATTCAGCTGGCTTTCTAGTAACATCCCACAAGAAACCATAATTCTTGGGGACGTCAACATTGATTGGAATTCCTGTACAAATACCAACCCCACCACCCACCTTTATGGCTTTTCTCAACTTATAGAATCCCCCACCAGAACCAATAAAATCAATAACAAAGCAACCACCTTAGATTGGATACATACCAACACTCCTCAGCAAACCTACACAACGGGTATCCTTCCAGATGACCTCAGTGACCACTCTCTAACATATATTATCTGACATAAAACCTGCATAATATTCCCTAACACCTTCTGAACAATACGCTCAAAAAAGCATTTTAACCCACAACTTTTCCAAGCAGAACTCGAACAATGTAATTGGACCCCATTAAAAACTCTCCCTCTAAACAATGCAGTGGAATACTTTAATTCTACATTCTTAGCCATCCTGGATCATCACGCTCCAACTTGTTCTATTAGAATCAAAGCCAAACCAGCCCCTTGGCTTACTAACAATACTAAACAAAAAATCCTAGTTAGAAATAAACACTGGACAAAATGGCATACTACTAAGAATCCAATAGACCATCAAACCTTTAGAGAACATAGAAACAGCACAAAAAGAGCCATCCTGCTAGACAAAAAGAATTATTATCTCTAACTACAGCAAACCTCTCTGACAACCAAAAAATTCTGTACTAGTATTAATAATCTTCTCTACCCAGGTCAGTTGGTCACACCCAATCCTCAGGGTTCTAACCTCAATAATCCGATACAAACTGCAAATTTCTTTAATTCTTTCTTCACAGATACCATCCAAACTCTAGCCAGCCACCTATCACCTGATATATCCAACCTACCCACTTCTTCTTCTGCTAATCTACCCCCTCAATTCCACCCCCAACCTGTGTCTACCTCGTACATCTCCTCCCTTCTCCAAAAGTTAAAACCTTCCTCCCCATCACCAGACAAACTACCGGCAGAATTCTTACAAAAAGGAGCTAAGGCCATTGCCTACCCTATTTCCATTCTAATAAATAGATCTATAAACGAAGGAGATGTCCCATTAATCTGGAAAATCTCTCCTATCATCCCACTACACAAAGGGGGAAACTCCAACGACTTCTCCAACTATCGTCCCATAGCTTTATTATCCCCTATAGCCAAAATTATAGAGAAATGCATCCACAAACAAATTCTCAACCACCTCCTCCAAAATAACCTACTTGCCAACATGGCTTCAGACCTTTCCACAGTACCACCACTGCCCTGCTATCATTCTCAAACTACATCAATAACAACCGTCTTTCATCAGCTGTCTTCATTGACCTATCCAAAGCTTTTGACATGGTTAACCACCAACTTCTCCTGCATACACTTAAGTCTCTTTCACTTGATTCTCTATCTTTGAACTGGTTTACATCCTACCTTAATAACCGTCAGCAGACTGTACTCTGGCACAATGAACTATCTAATCACCTCCCAATCTCCCTCGGTGTCCCACAAGGCTCTATTTTAGGCCCACTCTTATTTTCTATCTTCATTAACAACCTGCAATCTGCTATTCCATACTCCAACTGCATTCAGTATGCAGATGACTCTACCTTAATTTGCTCAGCTGCCTCACCAACTGAACCTCAGTCCCTTACCCAAAAAGCCTTCAGCACTATAGAACAATGGTTCTCCCACCGCTGCCTCCTTCTAAATCCCCAAAAAACTAAATTGCTATTTTTCAGCCCAACCAAAAAGTCCATCTCTTTACATTTCAACCTCACTTCTAATAATGGTACCCTTATCTCACCTGACCCTACCACTAAACTGCTAGGAATAACAATTGACAACAATCTAAACTTTAATATACACATAAACACTACAATAAAATTAATTAAGAAACTGGGATCCCTTTACAGAATCAAACCCTTTCTTACTCCAGTAGCTAGGTCTGCTATAGCTAGAACTCCCCTTTTATCCACTCTGCTCTACGCCGCTCCCATTTATACTAATATCTCAAAAAACAACGTAAAGAAACTAACAACTTCCTATAATAATATTGCTAGATTTGCTACAGACTCTCCTTTCAGAACACATCACTGCCTTAATCTTAAACAATTAAACTGGCTAGAATTCCTTAACCAGCTTCAATTTCACCAGCTCACAGTAGCTTATAAGACCCTGTATCAACCTAGCAACACTCCTATACTCTCTAGCCTCATCACACCTTATAACAATCTCAAAAATCTATGTTCCTCAAACAAACTGCTGATTAATACTACTAAATCCAACAACTCAGCAGGTGACTCCTTATTCTCCAACTCTGTAGGAAAACTATGGAATCAACTTCCTTCCGATATCACAGCTCAGACCTCTCTTTTTCTTTTTAAAAAACAACTAAAACCATATCTCAATAATCACTGGCTATGCTCCTGTACTAACCCTGACTAATTCTGCCCCCCCCCCACTTACTCTTCTCACCCTTCCTTCATCTACTGCCTATTACAAATTAACAATATATCCTATAGCACACAAACTTTATGTATATATGTATAAGTTATCTCTGTACCTTAAATAACTGGATTACTATTATACAGTATTAGTTAAAACTTTTGTATTATCTTATATTTTCTTTGATCTCTTTGACAACACTGTACAACTTCTATTCTTTTAGCATCTATTTACTCTGTACAAGTACATGGAACTTTTCTCCTGGGCCTCTACTGGAAATGGACTTGCATCCAGTTAGACAAGCCCAGTCAACAAATGTAAATTGTAAATGTAAATGCAGTATACTTTAACCAACTTAAGAGTAGGTTAGAATTGAAAAAAAAAAAAAAAAAAACTTTTATTTCTTCTATTTTTTTTATTCTTTTAAGAATTTCTTTAGATAACATGTTATGCTAAAATTATACTGCTTTTATGGTACAATCATTGCTGTATAAAACTGTTTTGATGTTATTCTCTATTAAATTGTAAGTTTTTTCCTTGGAGCTTTTCGCCCAGGGCCTCTACTGAAAATGGACATATATCCAGTTAGACCAGCCCGGTCAACAAATGTAAAATAAATAAATAAATATATTTAGTGAATGTTTTAGTTAATTTGAAAAATAAAAAGAAAACCACTGTCATTGCCACAAACTTCACTGTAAAAAAACACAGGTGTTTTTTTTACACTCAAGTTTGTGGCAGTGACAGTGGTTTTCTTTTTATTTTTCAAGTTTTAAAGTGTTCATTTTCATTGTTTGGTGGAATGTTTTAGTTACTGTAACAAATTTTAAGAAACCGTGAACTTTCAGTGGGGATTGATATGTGCAGAAAATTATAATAAGGCTATGTATACAGTTTTACGTGCCCTATTTATAGGCTTGTAACGCTCTTGGAACAGCTGTGAAAACTGGGGAACTACAAATATCAGCTGCCCAAGAGGAGAGTTGTAGAAACAGAGGATACCATGAGAGGAAACACATTCATTTTAATGATGCACTTCTCCTGCAAGAACCAAAACCTCTAAACTTACAAGTTGGGTTAAGCTTATAGAAACCAACATCTCAAGATGACCTGAAACACAAAAGCAAAAAATACATTAAAGTATTTTGACTGATATACTTTTTTTGTAGTCATCAGGTAAACATGTTATGGTCTTGAAATGCATGCACCAGTGCACATACTGTTTGTAAAAACACTACGCATATACCTTTTGTCCAAGGCTTTCTTGACATACTGCAAAAGATCTCAGACAAGACAGCACATACTCCTTCACCACTCCCATATACTGCAACTTTGTGCAGGTCACCCAAGAGCCACCAGAAAACCATGCCTAAGCATGTTATGCCCACTAACTCTGCTTCCATACAAGGATGGGACTTAGTCATATGTCATAGGAGATGCAAATCAATTGAGATGCAAAGACATGTCAGCTTTGCCGGTACCCACTCTTAAGCCTTGCCTCCCTTTTTCAAGAAGGGCCAGGCCATTCATACCAGGGATGAATTTATGAATACCCAACCAGTTATCATTTCTAAAAGCATACAGTGTGCCACACTGTTTAACTTGGAGAGCTAATTTGTTCTAGAAAAGTGGGTAAGCACTGTGTTATAAGTCTATCCCTCCACCATGTGCATTTATCTGTTGGAGTGGATTTACATCTATGGTCCTAGTATTAGCTAGGCTATTTGGTTTATGGATATACAAGATATTTTGGACTACTGGATACATTGTAACCAGCAAAGCCTTCATGCTTCACTTTAGTAACACATAATAACCCTGCCCCTAACTCTAATCTGCATCGTAAACTTAAAAGAAAGCTGTTCCCATAACACTATCGCTACAGAAGACATCTGGGACTCTCATCACACATGTGCATGTGGCCACACATACACACATTAACTCTGCCCCTAACCTAACCCTAAACACACACAATCATACACACTTACTCCATCCCTTACCTAACCTTTACTCTAACCCTAACCCACACACATTAGTAAACAGACATGGTCATTAAAGCCTTGTCCATCATTAACATGGTGAAGTTAACTCAATGTGACCCAACCAAAATTAGGCAAGTGTCATGAGTGCTAATGGCATGCTGAGGATAGTGCATAATACATATTTGTAGTTGTGAAAATTGATAACTTTAAAATTGAGCCAACTACACTGAGTGATCATATGACCCAGGGACATCAGCATGTCGGTAGCCATGCCTAATGCTATGCAGGTTCACAATAGCAACATACTGCCCTATAGCTGCAACACGGACACAGCTAGGAGCTCATACAAGGCTGCACAGCAAAGTGCCAACTGAGTTTATTACACAAATGGGGAGGAGATTAAATGATATCACATTCAGTAGGACAGATGGAAAGAGTGATGTGGAGTTGGCAAAAGAAGTGGATTTTTGGTGAGTGATCTTTATTTCTTCCTAGAGGAAGATAGAAAGATAGCATGGGGATGTCTTGGTTAGGAAGGAGATTCTAGGGAAGGAAGCATGGACAATTATCAAACTTAGCACACAGACCGACAGAAGAGATATTGGCTCATAAGGAGGGCAGTAGTGGACAGATGCAGACTGATGGAGGTTGGAGGACTGGTTATGGGAAGGCCTGAACTATATAAATAAGTGATAGTGAGCGACACAGAAGGGTACAGAACAGAAGGATTTGGGATAGGGTGGTATAAGGAAAACCTATTTGACTGGCTCAGAAAGATACCCACCTAGCAGTCGGTTATCTCAGTATCTGTCCTCATGGGCAAGTTCTTCCTCTGATGGCCTGATGGTTAGACACATCCAGTTGCATGGTGTTCCAAGGAGCCAATGCAGACAGTCTGGGTCTGCTCTACATTGTGCTCATTGGCCACCAAACCTAATTCCAGGTGATTCGGAAGAGCCTCTCCATACCACTCATTGATAAAGAGCCTACACCTCACAACAATGAAGTGGTGATGGAGGCCACTAACATGTCCTTTAGGTCATCGTCATGAGATGGGCCTTATCCTGCAGAAAGACAAGCCTGCGGACTGACAAGGACACATAAATCAGGCAGTGGTTAGTGGAGCACATGGCAGTTGCTGCTTCACCTCAATGTGCACCATGGATGGATAACCATGCAGAAAAAAAATTAAAGGAAAAACATAAGCAACAAAGTGACTACCTCTCGAAGAACTGGTAAACCTAAAATATTGACAGAGTATGGAAACCATTTCAATTGCTGGGACGCACTAGATAGTCTGGAAACATGGAGACTGAATGGCCGAAAGAATGAATTTACATAAACTAATACTGAGATGCCATTTTTGCTATTATTCCTTTTTTTCTCTGAGGGTATGACAATCTCAGAGTTGGTATATATAAGTTCAGGAGGTGTAAGGTCCCCCCATTGGGGGGGGGTGCTGCAAGAAGACATTTAAATAAAACAGCAATTTTTGAGAGAGCTCTTCTCTTGTGTTTTCACTCTTTTATTGGTTGGGGGGGACTTTCCAACACTCTGCATTTCAAGTACCAACATTACAGTAGGGATCCACAGCATAGTCCTGAAAGAGAGGCAATTACACGTGGTGTTTCTAGGTACACTGCACAGTGACAGTGCGAAACAAGACTGCTTACTAGATGGCTCTGTCTGCTCAACTTGTTACTACTGATTGAGAAGGTCTAGATTGTGCCTCTTCAGGTCACTTTACTTACTGCAGTACTGCTTGTCAGATGAAGATACCAGAGGAACCACAGACTGTCCTGGCAATCTTATGGCAGGCATGTACTTTATAAAGAGGCACTCATACCCCTCCACAATATACTCCTGGGGACACCTATGCATTAGCTTAGCAGATACAAAAAGATCCTGCAGTTCCTACTGCACCAGGTGGGTCCTCTCCAGAGTCTACAAACTATCGAGACTAGACAGTTTGGATTTTTCAAGGTCAGACCCTACCTATTTAACCTGGTCAACTTCCTTGAGAAGATTACTGAAGCAAATGAATAAGGGCAAATCAGTACACACCATACATCTAAACCTCACAGAGATATTCAAAAACATCCCATACTCGGATATCCTATACAAACTCTCCCAGCTAAATGTAAATCCTTGTGTAACTCATTGGATAGCAAACTGGCTCACGAATAGAACTTGGTAAATTAAAGTGATAGTCTCCAACTCTTCCAAAAGATTTGCAACCAGTGGTGAACCCCAGGGTTCAGCCCTTTGGGTACTCTTCCAAAAGATTTGCAACCAGTGGTGAACCCCAGGGTTCAGCCCTTTGGGTACTCTTTGGCATCTATTTATCAGAGATTAAAGCAAATGTTAAGGGTGTGTGGTTGACCAAGTCTGCAGATGACTGTGCCATCATAATCTCTTCGAAGGACTCAACAATTCTCCCAAGAGTGCCATTCCAAAACAAATAGCTGGTATCAAAACCATGTACTAAAAGTATGTTCCAAGAAATGTATATTGGGCATTGGATGGTGCAGCGAAAGCGTTGCACCTCACAGCAAGAGGTTCTCTGCTAGCAAATGTATATATTTCAGCTAGCAGAAAGTAAGCACTGCAAACAAACAACAAAATATTACTATTCGCTGTCACCTGTTAGAAAACAATATGTTAGTGGTAGAACTTTGCTCCATGTCTTGTCCTGCTGACTTCCTGTTAGGCAACTTTATGTTCCATAACCTGCAAGCTACACTATAATTAGTTTGGGGAGGGCAATGGTTAACTGATTTAGTATCTCACTCCATGGCAGAATGTAAATGATAGTTGGGTTACCACAACAGAATGTCAAGTTGTACAAAAGAAAACTCTTGTTTGTTGGCACACTTGGACATAAAAGCTATTTAAAGTACTTTACCTTTATAAATGGCGCACCCACTGGTTCTATAGCTCTAGAACAAGACTTCAAGGATTACATGAGGAGATATGCATACCTAGTAGAGTATGGTTGGTGTAAACAGCTTGTCTGATGCTCCTAAGGAAAAAATATATTAAATCATAAGGGTGCTTATAAGTGTACTCTGTGGCATAGCACCTTGGTCAAAAGGCTGATGACTGCCTTTTTAGTCATCTCATCTGAAGTGAAGCCATCTGCTGTCAGCAGTCAATTCAGGACAGGTACACAGCTGTCAAGTAATCTGCCATTTAGTGCTGTCTTGGGTCATTCATTCCCACAGTGTAGTTTACTAAAACGGGTAAATGTCAGTCAGTGGCATATCCAGGTTTCATTCCTTGACAGTGTACAGCAACTGGATGGTGGGTGATACCATACTTGCTGTCCTGCTCATATCACTTTGAAAGCCTAATGTCTGATCGATAATTACCATGCTAATCTAAGAATATATATGTATGTCAGTTTGCAAGCAGTTTCTAATCTGTTACTCTCCTTCATAGTACACTTGGCTACTTTATCCTGGCTCTCTGTGAATACTAGTCAGAGCTTCATGTTTGAGCAGTGGTCTTGGCAGTGAAGAAGTCAGATGAAAAGGGAAAGGGGAGAGAGTGAATGACAAATGCTAGTAGGCTGACTGCATATGTAGGAAGTCTGTTCAGCTATAGTGCAGATACACAGAGGAGGCTAGCTGTTGCAACAAGGCAACATGAAGGGATGAGAATGAGCACCCAACAGGCATCACTTTTGAGTGCTGTAATCATGGATTGCATATACAACTTATGCAGGGGTCTACTGTTTGCATTGGGGATGTCTCATTTCCCCAGGATGTCATAAAATAGCTCACAGGCTAAGGGCAGTCACAGCGTCTTCTTCAGCTATGTTTTAAACTTTAAAGGTAATAGACGGTAGTGTGTTGAAATGGTGGTGTATAGTACCAACTTCAATTGGGGTGACTTACCAAATCAACTGGCTGATAAATTCAGCTCAGACTTGACACCCCACTGATCGCATTCCCAGTTCCACCATGTAAAATCCTCTCCAGTTTACTTCCCTCCACTGTTAGTAGAGCTCAGGTGCTGGCAGCACTTGGTAAAGCCGCCACCACCACCTCTGTAGGTCCCAACAAATCCCCAGTTGACTCTTGAACAGCCTAAAACACAACCTATCTGGACCATGTGAGCCACCCTTCAACTACATCCTTGAAAAAGGCTATATTGCAAGTGAATGGAGGACCACAACAGTCATTCTGCAACACAAGGGCAGACCATCACCTGACCTAGGGAACTACTTACCCATCAGTATAACAAGCCTAATACGCCAACTGTCTCCTTGAAAAACTCAAACCATGCACCCCATCTGGTGACCTGCTACCTGCTGAATATCTACAAAGTGCAGCTAAAGTAATTGCACATCCCATCTCCATTCTAATAAATAGAACAATCACTGAAGGCACCATCCCATCAGTCTGGAAAATCTCCCATATCATCCCTCTTCATATGGGCGGTAACTCTACTGAACTCTCTATCGCCCAATAGCCTTACTCTCCCCACTAGCAAAAATCATGGAAAAATGCATCCACCATCAGCTATTAGACCACCTACTCCAAAGTAACATACTAGCAAACTATTAGCATGGTTTTTAGGCCATTCCATAGCACCACCACTGCCCTCTTATCCTTTTCAGACTGTATAAACAAAAATCGCAATAACAATAGTCTTTCTTCTGCTCTCTTTATTGACCTCTCGAAAGCCTTTGATATGGTGAACCATCAGCTACTTCTGAACAAACTTAAGTCCCTCTCACTTGATACTCTGGCATTAAAATGGTTCAACTCCTACTTAGAAAACAGGAAACGAGCTGTACTTTGGGAGAATAACCTATCCACCCATCTTCCTGTTACCTTGGGCATCCCTCAAGACTCCATCTTGGGCCCTCTCTTATTTTCAATTTTTATCAATGATCTAAACATGAATACTCCTCAAGCCACCTGCATACAATATGCAGACGACTCAATATTAATATGCTCCGCTTCATCCATATCTGAGCTGCAATCCCTCACCCAAGCAACATTTAACATAGTAGAGAATTGGTTCCTCTAATGCTGCCTCCTCCTAAACCCCCAAAAAACTAAACTATTGCTCTTTACTCATACGCACAAGTCCTCCCCATTACACCTCACAGTAACATCTAATTATGGTACTCTCATATCTCCCTACCCAACCACCAAGCTCTTAGGTGTAACTATAGACCACAACCTCTCCTTTGATACCCACATCAACATTACAATAAAGTCAGTGAACAGAAAACTAGGCTCCCTCTATAGGCTAAAACAGTTTCTTACTCCAATAGCTAGAACTACTATTGCCCATACCCATCTTATCTCTACCCTCCTTTACGCCTCTCCCATTAATACCAACTTATCAAAAAACAACCTCAGCAAGCTTGTTACCTCCTACAATAACATTGCCAGATTTGACACTGGATCCCCATTTAGAACCCACCATTTTCATAATATCAAAACAGCTAGGATGGCTGGAACTGCCTAATCAGCTTCTCTTTCACCAACTTATTACTGCCCATAAGACCCTTTATCATCCAGCAATTCTCCCATACTGACTACCCTCCTCACCCCCTACAAAAATCTTACAACCCTTCGCTCATCAAGTAAACTTGTAGTATCCACACTGAAATCCAACAATAGGGCTGGAGACTCTCTGTTCTCCAACACTGTAGGGAAAACCTGGAACCTTCTTCCTAGTGAACTAACATCTCTCTCTTCTACACCACTTTTCAAAAAGTGACTTAAAACATACATCAAGGCTCACTGGCTTTGCCCATGCACCAACCCAGACTAACAAGCTGCTTCCTGCCACTCTCACCTTCATTGATCTCAGTACTGCTGCACTACCACCACCTTTCATTAACCTTAAAGAATATGAGCAGTAAGCTAACTAAGTCTGTATTTACTTAGGCTTTTCAAAATAACCATTTCAGAGTATTAACCTGGTCACTTAGCTTTCAACAGTAGGAATGTGTCTTCATCATCTGTATTAAGTTAATGTTGTTGTGTCTTTCGGCTTTTCCCGGTTAGGGGTCGCCACAGCAGAACTCCGGTCTGCTAATGATTGACAGTAGATTTTTACATGCCGAGTTGCCAGCCCTGACGCATAACCTTCAACGAAGGTATGCCCATTCATGCATGTCTCCACACAGAAAACGCTCTAGCTGAGAATCGAACAGGACAACATCTTACTGTGAGGCAACAATACTACCGCAGCAGCACCTGCTATTAATTGCACTACTATAGAATTGTGACTTAATCTCCCAGCTCATTACTCTATATACATGTTCCCAGCTTATGTATATTGTCTTTAGTTCTTTTTATTTGATGATAATTACCTGATCTCGGTCTGTTTTTAATTCTTTCTAGTCTTAAAAGGGTACTCTACCAGATGTTTAGAATTGCGTTCTAGTATTACAAATACATTGTTCTTATGTTATGTTCATGTTAATTATCATCTATGTTGGAGCTTTTCTCCCCTGGCCTCCACTGAAAATGGACATATATCCAGTTGGACTAGCCCGGTCAACAAATGTAAAATAAATAAATTATCAGGGAAATGATCAACAAGGACATTGACAAATTTCAGACTCTAGACTCATTCTTAATTTGGCTTTCTTAAAGTAAGGTTGTGCCTACCTAACCTAACAGACTTATTTGCAAGGGTCACCAAGGCAATTGACAAAGATAAAACATTGCATACTGTATATCTTGACCTGACCAAAGTATTCAATACAATACCCCAGTCAAGCATTGTTGACAAGCTCTTTGAGATGGGCATAAATCTCTACATAACTCATTGGCTTGCCAGTTGGCTCATAGTTGGGACCCAAGAAGTCAGGATTGGTGAGACTATCACCACAAAGAGATTAGTCAACAGGGGAGTGCCCCAGGGCTCTGTACTGAGCCTGCTCCTGTTTTGCATCTATTTCTCAAAAGAGAAGGCTAATAATCAAGGCCTCTGGCTCACCAACTTTGCAAATGACTGAAAATTAGGAGATTTGATAGATTCCGTCCCAAATAACAATGTCTTGCAAACAGGTTTAACACACACAAATGACAGGCTATGACTTTGGCATCAATCAGTCATGCAAAAAAATGCATCATAATGCCCTTTTGGAATCTGTCTGCCCAAGCTAATTACTCCATGAATAAAACGCGTCTAATAGTCAACCCAATAGTAAGGGATCTAGGAACATATTTAGACAGCAATCTGGCCATTCACCAACACATACCTAAGATAATAAGAAAAATTATACTATGTTGCCGAACTTATAGGTAAGGCTATGCTATCCAGGTCCTAGAAAGTTATAGTTCCACTCTAATCAGCCCTTAGCATGACTATGATTGAGTACAATGTCCCCTTTAGCATGTATTTAAGCAGGCACTTGCCCAAAAATGTTTTCCACCAGGAGAATTCAGAGAATGAATACCCTGTCCTACACTAAAGGCTCTGTTGTTGTATTCAGTGTCCTTCAGACTGCTGAGACTTACAGAGCTTCCTCAGCCTCGGCCCTGATGGATCTGTTGCGCATGTGCAAAACAGCACCAAAACAATATATGCAGGCATCTGAACTTCACTTATGACATAAACGAAACATGCTGGAGATGCAGATATGTACTCAAGGGATCCTCCCACTATAGAATAAGCTCCCCATTTATGTATAATTGACCCTTTCCAAATGAAACCTTGACAATTGTATGGGAAATTGTATATTTACCACAGGCTTAGCCCTCATGTCCGTTATGGACAGAGACTGTGAGTAAGAAAAGTATTATCCTAACTAATACCCCCCACAAGTCCTTAGTTACCTCCTGCTTATACACCCCCCATATGGACACTCATGATACCTTGAACCCAAATGGTTAGGAGTGAACAGCCAGGCGTGTAAGGCCCCTAGTAGTTATTAACCTAGTAACCACCTATGAACTTAAGTAACTTGATAGATCGTAAATTGACTTACAAGTAGAACCCAGCAAATTCAGGTGAATGGCTGTATCTCAAAAAGATCTGACACATCTTCTTATTACTGCTACAAATGGCAATCCACTACCGCTAGTAACAGAATTGAGGTACCTATTTTTTTTTTTTTTTTTTTACTGACAATACAGACTACAGGAGCAACATAACTGAGTTTCCAACCTATGGTAAAACAGCACAGTCAGCAGACAAGGATACACTAAGACAGCCTGTACTGTGAACATGTGTGTGTATGGCTGGCTGAGCAAATGTGTGATATCTGTTGAAAGAGATAATGGGGCCACATAGGGCTCAAGTCTTGGATGTCCTCAGCCCTCCTGTGAAAAATCATTCGGCCATGGCTGGGTAGCATGACCATTTTGGCAGGCAACACAGACCTGGAAGATGTGTGGGAAGAAAGACATTAAACGAGTGGTGTAGAAGAAATGCACATTTGACTGGGAGAAGTGCACACCAGGAGCATGTGTGAGGATGCAGATCAGTAGACAGGAAAACTCTTCACCACATCCTAGGAACCACAAGCCTGTATATGTATGTATGTGTATATATGCCATGCAAAGGCTGCAGATACGTCATGGACTGTATCCATGGCGTTATCACTGAGCATGTATTTGTGGACTCTGCCATCAATGGAGACCAGCTCCACCAGATGTCACAAGGAAAGCTACTGCTTGGCTGATGCACATATGTAGCGTATGGGTAGGCCCTTGTGTCTGGACAAAGCCCATAGGTACGTACATGCATAAAGAAAGGTCAATGACACCTAAAGATCAGGATTGCAGGGCATAGCCACACACACATATCTGCCACGTGACAGTAATGGCTAATAACATACATGGGTTATGAGCAGGAAACACAGGGAAACTACATCAAGGTCACATGTTGGCACATCAACCCTGCTGCAGAGTGATGTGCCTGTACTGCAGTGACAGGGCTACCAGAACTGATATGGTCTCAGTGGCCATCCCACAAATGACAAGGCAACTATGCACTGGAATTGATGACAGAATTTATGGTCATTTAGAAGAAAACACAATTATAGCAATAGAACAAAAAGGTAATGAAAGTCATATGGAACAAAAGACCATTTGATGTTAAATAAAGTCCTAATGGAGAAGTGTAAAAAGGGGAAGAACCTAAGTTTGGTATGGCTACACTACAAAAAAAGCATTTGACAGTACCCCACATTCATGGATAAAAGTGTGTTTGAAAATATGTAGCATACATCCTACAGTGATTGATTACATTACAGTGACCACAAAACAGTGGCAAACTACTTTGCAGTTAAGCCATGATAAAGGACAAACTAGTAGGCAGGATCTCCCCTTGATAAAGACAAACTGTGTGGGGTCGAGTTTGTAGAGTGCCTATATCTTTGTTGAGCAGGTCCATGATGATGAGCTCCATAGCTTTGCATATCAGACTCGTCAGGCTAATGGGATGGTAGTTCCCAAGGTCTGTAGTTGCTCCCCCCTTTGTGGAGAGGGATGACTGTAGCAGTGTGCCATTCATTAGAGATGAAACATGAGGTGAGGGTGTGATTGAACAGGGCACACGTGGTGCCAATTCATTTTGTAGTTCATTTAGGATAAAACCAGGGACATTATCAGGTTCCATGGATGCTGTAGTCTTGGCTTTGGACAATGCAACTTTTTCCTGTGCCACAGAAATGGTGGGTACCAGGCTTTCTTCTGGTATTGTGATGGGGACTTTGGGGGGGGGTGAAGTTGGCACCGAATCTGTCTGCCAATATTTTGGCTCTGTATAGGAGGTACCATTTTGCAATAACTTGGAGCAAATCTGGATATTGCCTTGGAGGTTCTTGATATAGCTATAGAAGGCTTTGTGGTTGTTTTTAGTGTCAGACACAATTCTGCCTTCATAGTTGGCTTTAGAAAATTTCATCAGGGATCGCAAATTTTTGTTGAGTCTTATGAGAGAGTTTTCCCATTCTTGTGACTTCATTTTTTTTCTGCAACAGTTTCTTCCTTCTGTTGTAGATTTTATTGATGGCTGGGGACAACCAGATTGGCTTCCTTTTTTAGTAGGAAAGCATCTTGGTTCTGTTTGGTATAGAGAGATCCATGCATTTGTGTACATGCTTCTGCAGTGCATTGGTATCTGATTTGGCAGTCGTGGAGTTATTTTCCATTGGCTTGAGTGCCGAGAAGTTACCCACCTCTGTTTTTAGGAGCCCAAAGTCAGTTTTGGAGAAGTTTGTCAGGGTGGTCACCTTAGCGGGAGGTATGGACAAGATGGAGATTTCCATGGTGATCAGTTTCTGATCGGATTTAACCAGGGAGGAGTTGACTATAGGTGTGGAGCAACCTTCTCCCATGTTGGTGATAACCAGGTCGAGGATGTTGCTTCCTCTAGTGGGGGCCAGAATGAGCTGGTCCAGGGCATTGGAACTGATAAAGAGAACAAAAGGGTAATAAAAGAAAATCATATGGAACAAAGGATCATTTGCTGTTAAATAAAGTCATAGTGGAGAACTGTAAAAAAGGGGAAGAATCTAATTATGATATGGACTGACTACAAAAAAGCATTTGATAGTATTCCACATTGGCGGATAAAAGAGTGCTTAAAAAATATATAAGATACACCCTACAATGATCAACTACATTACAGTGACCATGAAGCAGTGGCAGACCACTTTACAATTAAGCCATGATAAAGGGCAAATTATTATTCCAGGGATAAAAATTCAAAGGGGTGTATTCCAGGGTGACTCTCTGTCACTGCTGCTATTCTGCCTTGCCCTTAACCCATTAAGATGTCTACTTAATAGCTTAGGCCATGGCTATAATCTTGATAAATGTGCAAAAGCAACCTTTAAAGCAGGAAAATTGCAGCACCAAGGAAACCTAAGTTTGGGACAAGAATGTGATATAAAAGAACTTGAGCAAGAGGGAGTATATAAATATTTGATTATTCATGAAAGATCAAAAATAAAACATAAACAAATGTGAATAAAACTTAATAAGGAATACTTTAGAAGACTTAAATTAATCCTGAAAACAGCACTATCGTCTAGGAACAAAATCCAGACTGTAATCTAACTCTAATCATTATCCATATTCATAAAGGATACCCACACCTCCAGGTTACAAAGCATCGGAGACCATCCAGGTGCAATTAACCATAGGTAAAACTGCCCTACAGTTTGTAACATGCTACAGACCACCTTCTCAAACTCAGGAAACCCACACAGCCTTCCTGAAGACACCGGAGAGTATGAATGTCTCTCCAAACACCATCATATTGGGTGACTTCAACTACCCAAACATAGACTGGGAACATTACTCAAGCCCCAACACGGTTCCTTGAGTTCATAAACTCAAATGCTATGGAACAACTAGTCACCATTCCCACAAGAAGGAGAAAATATACTAGACCTGATCATCACAAACATGGGGACAAAATGCTCCACACCAGAAGTATATCCCGCATTGGTGAGATCAGACCATAAATTAATCTCACTGGAGATCCACATCCATCCCCAGCAAAAAAGACCACAGTGAAGAACTTCTCAAAAGCAAACTTCACACTTCTTAAGACTGGAGTGGTATCCTTCAAGGCCCGAGCCAGTGGAAACCACAACCCATGCTGCTGAAACACTTACAAATGCCTCACCTCCAGGAATGTATGGATCAATCAATCCCTAATAAAATCAAGACCCTTTCCACCAAAGGCAGTCTGGTGGGGCCCAGCCACAAACAAACTCTACAACAAGAGGAGAAAGCTACTACATGACAGAGCAAAATCCCTAAAAGGGAAGGCATCTCTGATCAATACTAGCAAAAATCACTCATAAAATCATCCAAGGTCAACTTTGAGAGAAAAATCGCTAATGACACAAAAGACAATCATAAAGCCTTCTTTAGCTATGTTAGAAACTTGGGTGGAAACTCCCAGATATGCTCAGAATTAGTCCAAAATGATAAAAAAATCACTGAACCCACAGACATTGCCAACATACTGGCAGACAGGTTCAGTGCAAATTTCTCCCTCTCCCCCAAAGGAGAAATATCTATCCCACCAGAGTCTAGCCTCCCAAACATCTCAGATGCCCAGGTGAGGGCTGCTCTCTCTAAAGCAAAAAACACAGCATCAATGGGACTGGATGGTGTCTCCGGCTGTGTGCTACACGAACTCGATGAGGAACTAAACCCACACATAAGGCTGCTGTTTAATCTTAGCCTTACTCAGGATATGTACCCAAAGAATGGCGTATGGCAACTGTGGTCCCACTCCACAAAGGCGGTGCTTCTACAGACCGCCTTGTCTGCAAAGCTATGGAGAGGATTATAATGGAACTCATAAATAAAGACATTGGGGACCTACAGACACTGGATCGGCTTTGTCAAGGGCAGATCCTGCCTCTTGAACGAAACAGTCACTAAGGCCATTTAAGGCAGTTCACACAGCCTACCTTGACCTAGCAAAAGCGTTCAACACAATACCGGCATCATAGAAAAGCTCACCAGCTTAGATGTAAACCCATATGTCACAAGATGGGTTGCAAACTGGCTCAAGGACAGAACACACAGGGTTAGAGTTGCTGGTGCCATGTCAGACTCTTCAGTCCTGGGCCCCTCTTGTTCGGCATTTATTTTTCTGAAATGCAGGCAAACATAGGGGATTGTGGCTGACAAAATTTGCAGATGACTGCAAACTGGGCACCATAATTGACACTCCATCAGACACAGACATCCTCCAGAGAGGTCTCATAGAAATGGATAACTGGTGCCAGAGCCATGGCCTTAAGCTAAATGCCAAAAAATGTATAGTCATACCCTTTGGGAAAAACAAGGTAACCTCTAATTACCACATAGGTGGTAATCCATTAAACACGGAAGAAGTTATCAGGGACCTGGGGACCCAAGTTGACAGTAACCTCTCTTTTGACACTCACATTGCCAAAATTGTCCCACAGCATTTATTTTTCTGAAATGCAGGCAAACATAGGGGGATTGTGGCTGACAAAATTTGCAGATGACTGCAAACTGGGCACCATAACTGACACTCCATCAGACACAGACATCCTCCAGAGAGGTCTCATAGAAATGGATAACTGGTGCCAGAGCCATGGCCTTAAGCTAAATGCCAAAATGTATAGTCATACCCTTTGGGAAAATAATTACCACATAGGTGGTAATCCATCTTTGACACTCACATTGCCAAAGTGGTTAGGAAGACCTTCACTTAAACCTCAACACGGGGATATAAAATAGACATGCTGGAGGGACAGATTCATCACCAGAGACTCCCTACACTATGGAACAGAATCCCAGTCCATGTCACTGACTCTGTTCAAGAGAAATCTGAACCTATGAACCTATAAACCAATTTGCTCTTCCTGTCCTAACTTACAGTTTAGGAGTGACTGACTGGCCCCAAAACATGTTGGATAGATTAGATAGGAAAACAAGAAGGATGATTCATGCTCATCAAATGATTTATAAAAATCAGTGCATACCAAGATTATATATTCCCCATTCTGAAGGCGGGATGGGGCTCCTTGAAATTGATTACATGTATAGATCTGCAGTCGTGGGATTCCACACATATCTGCTGACCTCACAAGACCCAAACGTAGTGAAAGTTTTGAAACATGAGGAGAATAAATCTAAGATGACTTCCCTGCTTAGGCTAGCAGAAGCATATTGATGTCAAGCAGGAATGGAAATCAAACCAGAAGTAGAAAAAAAATCAGGCAGCAGCTGAATGTGCCAAAAAACAAAGGATAGAATATAAACCCCATAACAGTGTGGATTTGGCTGAGACAAACTTCAATGGGTAACACCTAACACTGCAGCTGTGTATGGTCCTTTTAACAAATCACAGCTACCTCCCTTGGGATGGGCCAGCTGGCAAAGACCACACATTCCCATCTCTCCTTGCCATCTCGTATAGGCACCCGAGCTGCTACTCAAATGCATGTTGCCTGGAGTGTTGTAAGGGATTTATCCACTAATGCCATGTATCTGGCTGCAAAATTGGCATTTTAAGTAGCTAATTTACATTGGCAGAATGCAATGCCCTTACTATAGTTCACTAATGTATACAACTCCCTTTCCTTTCCATGCCTTGGATACTCTGTTTAACAATCACCTTGTACAAAAGTATGGCTACAAGTATTAGCCCTCCCTCTACAGAACCTATCACTGTTCACCCGTCTACTTTCAAGAAGTGCACATATGAGACTGCCATAGCACCTGAGATCTGTCCAGATTTTCATAGTGACCACATCCCCTTATAGGTGCTGTTCCACAAATGCCTTATATTTTCTGTAAACCAGCACCCCAAAATGTAATTTCTAATAATTTAATATATTAAAGCTCATTTTATTCTTTAGCACAAACACAACAGCAAACTTTCTGTATAACAAATTACACATTTGGCAACATAGGCATGCTGTGTCAACATGCTTCTAATCAAAGAATTCTCAGGATGAAAAGATCCATTTTTGTGAGTACCAGTATTGTGCGTGCCTGCCAGCCGTCTTATCACCACTTACTGCATGCATGCATTCTCAGGTCATACCACTTCCCTGCTTCCCCTGCTCCATGCTTTTGCTAGCCTATAAATTGTTTTTCAGTGTCTGTTGCTTCTCATACTTGCCGTCTGACATCTATTTATTCCTTCATTCATGTCACTGTTAGAAGAGTTATAGAAGACGGATCCAATCAACTAAAATACTCAGAAGAGTAGACATGATAAAAACAATGCACAGTATCAGAACAGATCAGGATCTATCACTATTGCAAATAATAGAATTAAAATATCAGCACAGGCAGGAAAAAAAACTTAGAAAATATGTCAATAAATAAGACAGAGTACAAAATAAGCAAGTTATTGATAACCCAAAAATGTTTTATAGTGAATCGGGAAACAAGGCAAAAGGAATTGAAACACCACCCAAAAAAGAAGAAATAGAGACATTTTGGAGTACTATCTTTGACGATCCTTTGGAAGATAACAAAGATGCTAAATGGATAGAAAAAGAATAAGAAGTTCAAATGTACAGGTTACGAAATGGGATAAAGTAATGGCAAGAAAAATTGAAAAAAGGTTAAGAAAAGAACATAGCGTGATACAGTGGTACAGGGGTTATAGGATTATAGGAAGTTACTAGGCTGTTGGCCCTGAGACCCTTAGAAGCTCAGCCAAGAATTTAGCCCATGTTCCAACAAGTCAGCACCCAATGCCCCTGTACAACAGGGACACAGGTGTCGAATCTCAGGGGTATATTTTCTGTTCCCCATCCAGTTATCCAGGTTGCACTTAAAAAGGGTTAAAGGAGCACTCCACCCTCTCATACAGTTTAACTCAATCGTTGGGTTTCTTTTCTGCCTGCAATATGGTTCCAGCATTATGTATGTACCAGAAATCTGCTTGTAGTTTTTAAAACTTTTATTTCCTTGCATTGGAGTCAAAGGAAGGGAAAGCCCACCTACTTTTTTTTTTAAACTCAACTTCTCACATACTTTGCAGAGACGTTAGTCTCCACCTGCATAACATATCATAGACACAGTTAAATCTGTAGTTTACCCTGTCGGGTACTGCTGTCAATCTTAGATGGGCAATTGATCCTGCTGTCAGGAACACAGCAGCTGATATAAAAAAAGACAGAAAGCTGTGGAATTGTTTCCACTGTTTTTATTGCAGAGGGGAGGAGAACTTAACACTCCCCTTTCATAGCAAAACAAAGCAATTAGATCAGTTAGAGGTTTAAAGGAAATTGTCAACTCTTCTGACAATTTACATAAGCAGCAACCCAGTATTGAAATACTAAGCTTTAAATGTTATTTATAATAGTTTGTGTTAAGATAACTTACGAGCAGTTGCAAAGATTTCTGTGACATTTAGAGAAAAGTCAGTAAATATTTTTTCTTGTAAAGTATGAATGCATTTACCATTTTCAACCCCCCCCCCCCCACAAACACACACACACACAGGCCAGAACTGCAGAAAGAGAGTCAGGTGGCAACCCTATCGACTAGGTGCACTGATACTGTTCATAAAAAAGGTCTTTTATGCTTTGTGTGACATCCTTCCAGAGGGGGATGCATGTCTGGTACACGCAGATCCATTGTAAGAGATTCCTACCAACTTTGAGTCAGTCCTTGCATTGTCAGAGAGCAGCCATAATATACAGCTGAAGTTACTTTAACATACATTTACTATGTGTCCTTGCATTAAGAACACTAAGAAAAGGAAATCAGAAGTACTTAGCTGTGTTTAAATGCACACACACACTGTGTGTGTGCATACAATGAATTTATAATAAACATAATATAGTTAAGTATTATTAATGAATACATTCTAGTAAATTTTGCTCCGTGATTTACTTGGTCACACATTGGTTGTGTGTTCCACATGCAATCTTGGTCAATGTCTTTCTGTCAGTATTTTTTATTTGTATTGATAAGTGCATTTAATAACTGTTATTATCTTTGCCAGTGCAGCTTATGTTGTGGCTGAAAAGGATCCTGGAACCAGTTTACTTTCCTGGTTATCAAAGTATAAATAAATATGAAGTAGAAAAAAGGAGGGGGAACATGACAGAAATAACTGAACTAGTAAAGCACATTTTAAGTCTGCATCATTCATGAGAGAGAAAAATCCTCACACTGATGGCATTGGGAAGTAGCAGACAGACTAAGTTTAGGGTCCTACTACTGGTCACTTTTAAATGTACTGCAAGGAATCATTTACTGCAGTGAGAGTTTTCACACCTTGGCATGAGAGTATGGGGGAGGGTTTATCAAGTTTGTTAGGACTACAAAAGATTCCTCTTACAAAAACTGTTTTTTATATGCTTTCTTTTGCTGCAAGTAGCTAACAGCTATTTATAGTATAGCACAAGCTCTGTGAGAGAGATAAATGAGGCTCAGTCAGGTAAACAGAGAAGCAACTGTTTTACAGAAGGTGTGTTTAGATGACCGTGCTTCACAGTCCTGCCATTATATTTTAATGGCATAAGAAAACAGCACCACTTCCTTATGTCTGGCATGAGTCATATAAAGAGGACTTGAAATGTATTCTGGGAAAAAGGAAGGAAAGCAAGAAAATAAGATCACGTTACCAGGGCAGGCCCCATCATCCGCCATTTTGAGAGAAGCACATTAAAATTGTAAAAGAAGCACTTGGAGTGATTTTGAGGCATTAAAATAACGCAAAAACAAAGATACGATGAAAAAAATGTTTTTTGAGTTCTAAGGTGAGTTTTCCTTTAATGAGGTACTCTGCTTGACATGGAAAGGGAGTCTATTCAACTGAATGTGTAAAACTGTACAATGGTACTATTTTTTTCTTTTACTTTCTTAGTTATATTCTTCTAAAGTTATAACCACTTACAATGTATCCAGTTATAGCTGTCAGAATTTCTCAGGTTTTGCTACAATGTTTGCATCTGGTCCAAGTTCGGGTTAAGTTGTCAAATTAAACAAACAGCACAAAAAGTTGCAAAACTATGCAGCTGCTGCAAGGAGACACTACCTGCACAGAAAGTAAATTGTGTCACTAATCACCTGAACACTTTGTATTTACCTTCCCCTTTTCCAACACACAATACACATACAAATGATTTATATACATACATATGTACATGTCCAGCTTAACACCTTGACTGTAATGTAAAAAAATGTCAATGGAACTGCTGGTGTGATTTTTTTTTAAATTTATTTATTGCTTTAAAAGGGGGAGGGGGGTCTGAGTCCTTTGAACCCACTGGTGGTCAACAGACATAATCACACTTTAGAATAAGAGGAAAAAGCCTCTTAAACTGTGAAATAAGGTGAGAACTCCTCACAATGTGGATAATAATATTACTAAGTAAATGGAAAGCACTGCAAGGACTGGTAAAGCAACCCATGAATGGAGATGATTTTTTGAAGGAAAGAATAAATACCTATCTGTCTTTACCTATATTAGTAAAATTAAGAAAACTGTGGAATAACACTCAACATCACTCTGAACTTCCCTTCGGTGGAATCCCTACTCTGACCCCAATAGCAATCAAGTTTGCTACAAATGTCACCCATGAAGCACCCATTCCAATACCACTCATGCCAGATTTCCTTACCGCCATCATTACTAAAAATATATTCTTAAGGTATTATCTAAAAACAAAAACACTTCCTCCGTGGGTCTTGATAACATACCTAGGTGCTTATTAAACAGCACTTGAAGGCTGTCCCTCAATCTCTTCTTAAATCATTTAACCTAAGCATAGTCACAGGCTACGTACCCAAATCCTGATACACTGCTGTGTTTATGTATCTCCAAATGAGTGGCCCTACAACTGACCATGGGAACTGCAAAACATTCAGCCTTAAGAGTCTGATCAGTAAAGCTAAGGCGCAAATCTTAACTGATCTCATCAATTATGATATTGAAAATTCCATTAAGTTTGACCCCAACAGTTTGGCTTTGTCAGAAGATCATGCCTATTAAACCTTAACTAAATTTGCAGACAACTGCAAACTGGATGTAATTGTTAAAAACTATTCAGATATTAAGTGTCTGGCTGGCCAAGTAGCCTGTTTTCAGTGGATACCTAGGGAGAAAAGCTCCATAACAGTAGCACAGAAGGTTGCAAAAAATTACAAAGAATGTACAAAAAAGTTTAACAGTTGTCTGCAGTCACATTTTGCAAAAACAGAAAACATTACATTTCCTCAGCCTTACTACAGACAGTAATATGAACTCATTAGATACATAACATAACTAAAATAAACCATTGTGATATTTTCATTTGGTAAAAAGTAAGACAAGGAGAATATAGCAGCAGAGAACAGTTGGTTGATGGCACGAGAAACTAGCCAGAGGTATTACAGGAGCATAGCCAGTGCTGAGTAAGGTATTCCTTTAGGAGTTATTTGATGCTATGAATATCTGTATTTTTTTAGTATATTCTAGAATATTAGCTTCCAGTGTTTGGCTACTTTAAAAAAGAGGGAGTCACCAAAGTAATTATGGGACTTTGTAACCTTGAGTATACGTTTATCGGATGATCTAAGGGTCCTGGGATTGGTGTTTAGTTGCAATAGGTTGGAGAGTGAGGGCAGTTTTCAGGTTTGTAGATAATACAGTGGGCACTGGTGAGCTGATTGAGTGATAACAGACTGGGAAATTCAAGCAAGTGTAGTTTTTGAAGAGCAAGGCAATGGTGGGACCTGTTGGGTATGTTCGCAGCAAATTTTGCTATTTTATTATAGCAGGAATGAAGTAGATGTAAATCAGACATGCGCAATTTAGTGAAAAGTTGAGAACAGCAGAGGAGAGTAAATAGGAGATGGGATCTGGCTGTGGCTAGTCTGGCATTTTGAGTAAGTAAGGTTTGGCCCTATATAATGCACCAAGTTTGATGTGAACTTTAGTTGTGAGTGATATGTGTTTATCAAATGTTAGGCTGTTGTCTGTTGTGACACCAAGTAGTTTTGTTGGGTTAACTGGTTCAGTTATAGTGCCAATAGTGGAGTAGATGGAGTGAGGAGGTGGACTGGCTTTGGATTTCCTGTTGGAGAAGATTATTAACTTTGTTTCGTTTGGGTTTAGGATGAGTTGAAGTTCATTTAGGTAATTTTCAATATCTAGAAATAATTTTTGCAGTTTATCCTGGAGTGGAGTTCTTGGGGTGTGGGAGCAGAGTAAATAAGAGTAGCTTCATTGGCATATTGAATGATAGAAGCAGATTTACTGGCAGTATTTAGACTATTTGTAAATATAATAAAAAAAAGGAGAGGGCCAAGGATGGAACCCGAGATACTGGGAGGAGTATGGAGAGTTTATTATCCCATTTAGTTGCCTGTTCTCAATTAGTAAGGTAGCTAAAGAACTCGTTGCGAACTGTAGAGTTGAGGTTGAAGAAGGCTAGAGTGTTGAGTAGTAGTTGGTGGGATACCATTTCAAAAGCTTTGGACATAGCAAGGAATATAGTAGAGACTAGTTGTCCATTGTTCTTGAGGAGGTTGATGTAGTTAGTGAACCTTATGAGAGCTGTGGAGGCACTGTGTTTTGGGCGGAAGCTGTGCTGTGAACTAGATAAGAGGTTATTTGTAGTGAGGTGGTCTAGGAGCTGCTTATGGATACATTTCCCTAAGATTTTGGCTAGGGGTGAGAGAATGGCAATGTGCTGATAATTAGAGAGATCTGTTGATAGGCCTCCCTTGTGGAGGGGAATGATATGGGATATTTTTCAGAGTATGTGAACATATTGTTCTGAGATGGACCGACCAATTGATTAGGATAGATATGGGACAGGCATATACTGAATTTGAAAACTTTTGGTATTATTTATTTCAGAGAAACAGAAATTGTCAGCAACATATAATATAGAAAACCATACCTTGCTAAGGTAATTATGGCCTGGGCATTTGGGTTGACAATTTCCTCTAATTCAATCATCACAAGGTAATTGTTTCAGGACATGCTGTTGCATAGCCAAAGATATTTTGTCTAGATCCAATGCCATTGCCTCCCAATATTCAACAGTGATCAGACCCTTTATAGAGCAAAATGTTCTATTCAGTGTGTATGCATCTCACATGACATGTCAAACACAAATAGCCCAAAAGATTCCTAATAAAGATCATCTCTGATCGTTATCAGGAGAGATTTGAAAAACCTGCCTGAATACTCTTTGATTTATAGACTCCTGAGGGATCACCTCTTAGAAAACAAGCACTGAAAGTGCAGGAAATCTAGTAACCTGTAAAAAATTAAGCCTATAATACAAAGTTTTACGCTATAAAAAACATGCAACGTCCCATTAATTCTTCGAGCAGCCATCTACAAATCTAACTGCTTCTCCAGATGGCTTGCAGAGACACTACAGAACAGCTTAAACAGCCACATATAGCCATTATCTATAAAACTTACTCTAAAATTTAAGTCACCTATAGCAAATCATGACGGTCATTTATAATCCCACTGTCACCAACCACAAAAAGTGAAATTCTTAAAAAAAGTAGTAATTAAAAAAAAAGGGTGTACTAACCTCTTGTCAAACCTTTCATTGTGACTGTGAGTTCCACAGCTGAGTGGAATTCTGTAGAAAGTGACATATTATTTCATAAAACAGCATACCTATCCCAAACAAGCCAAGCCTTGTCTCTCTCAACATGATGCACCTAGACAGTATCTGACTTTACTACTTTCTAATGAATGCATGAATAGATTACACTGGTTAACACATTCAGATAAATACATACATTGAAATGCATAAGACATTTTAAACAGCTCAGCATTTAAACATTTCATTCAATGAAATGAAAGTCAATACCAAGCCAGAAACCAATGCACTTAGCACCTCATCAAGTTGGATATGACCATTTTCACCTCTGTTGAGACCGATTGTTTAATCCAATATGTCTAAGATCAAAAACAATTAACAGAAAGTCAAGGATGACTGTAGCATTAGAATAATGAACATGCAAACCAAGTTGCTCAGGCTTCTCTTAAAAATTGAAAAGCATATAACTATTTTTTTTACATATTTAGTCATAGTTTTAGTTAATTTTACAAAAATCAAGAAACTGCATTTTCAGTGGAGATTGATATCTGCAGAAAATGATCATAAAACTACATATACAGTTAAGTGCCCTGTTTATAGGCTTGTAACACACAAGGAACAAGTATGAAAAATGAATTTCAGTCAAAATCTGGGGAACCACAAATATCAGCTGCCTAAGAGGAGAGTTGAGAAACATAGGTTGGCATGAGAGGAAGCACATTCATTTCAATGATGTGCTTCCCCTACCATAACCAAAACCTCTAAATGTATGAGATGGGTTAAGCTTACAGAAACTGGTATCTCAAGATGGCCTGAAACACAAAATAAAATGTACATTATTTTGACTGATATACTTTTTTGTTGTAGTCATGTAAACAGGTTATGATCTGGAAATGCACTCACCGGCCCATACTGTCTGTAAAAATATTATGCATATACCTTCTGTCCAAGTCTTCTTAACACACTGCAACTGATCTCAGCCTTCAGTGCAGACAAGACAGCACATAATCCTTCTCCACTCCCACTTACTGTCTGCAACTCCATGCAGGTTAACCAAGAATCACCAGGAAAGCAAACCTAAGCATGTTATGCCCACTAACTCTGCTTCCATACAAGGATGTGGCTTAGTCATATGTCATAGTATCATAGGAGTTGCAAATTAATTGAGCTACAAGGACATTTCTATTTTACCAGTACCCACCCTTAAGTCTTTTCTCCCTTTTCAAGAAGAGCCAGGCCATTCATAACAGGAATGAATTTATGAATACCCAAACAGTTATCCTTTTTAAAGACAGACAGTGTGTCACGCTGTTTAACTTGGAGAGTTAGTTTGTCCTAGATAGGTGGGTAAGCACTGTGTTATAAATCTATACTTCCACCATGTGCATTTATTTGTTCGAGTGGATTTATATCTGTGGTCACATGATAACCCTGCCCCTAACTCTAACCTGCATCTTAAACCAAAAAAAAGCTGTTCCCATATCACTACCACTACAGAAGACAATTGGAACTCTTATCACATAAGTGCATGTGGGCACACGCACGTGCACTAAATTTATCGACAGAAGCTCGAGTCTATATACATCGACACATAAAGGTCGATGTACATAAACAGCGAAACATGAAAACAGTGAAAATTGAAACGCCAAGCGAGCTTCATCATCAGAATGTGCCACACAGGTAAGTAAAAAATAACAGTAAATAATTCAATTAACATGCTTTTGCAGGGGGCAAGACCCCCCTACCTTAATATACCAACTCCAGACCACACTACAGTGGGGAAAAGGATATATTTCCTTATCCACACCATCTGACCAGGAAACACGTTCGGCATTTCATTTTTTGTTGTTTTTGTGCTTCACTGTTTATGCACATCAACCTTTTATGTGTCGATGTACATAGACTCGAGTTTTTGTTGTTTCGGGCTTGTAGTATAGACCCTGTAATGTATGTGAGATATGGTGTGTACATGTAACCTTCAGTGGAGTGGCATCCCGTGCCAGATTGATTTAAAGTTTAAATCTGTAGTTTTTGTTTTCTTGTTGACCTAGGCACGTATAAAAAATACACCACCTATCTTCAGTAGATACCTGGAGAGGCTTCTATTTATTACAGTAAAACAATGCACTAATAATATGCTGTTCATATTTTAAATGGATAATTTAAATTTATATATTTCAGCTAAAGATGACGTACCAAGTGAGTTAGCATTATATTCAAACTGTTAGGCACTTTTTGAATGAGTAATGTCAGCATCCAGCCATCATTCAATCCTTTTGTCATAATTTGAAATCAATGAAAGGTTACAAAAAAATTAGAAAAGTCATTCAAGGTTACTTCCACAGTAACTGGAGCAAGCTGTGGGTGGCTCTGAGTAGCTATCTAGTATGAATTGGGGGAGCATGTCATCCCAGACAGGGATTTCCCACTGTGGGCAGCTGTGTTGGCATAACTATAATCAGGTGCAGACATGGAGGGGAGACCTGCTGGGACAGTGGGTATCATAGGTGCAGGAGATGACAGAATTTCTTAAAAAGTATTTTTTGTTAAATTAAAAGGGTACCAAATATGTAAGGCTAATTAAAATATATATATGTAGGTATATCTAGGTTACATGAATGCAGGCATGTATTTGTGTTCATGTGCGTGTGTGACATCCACATCTCCTAGTGACAGAAGTGCTTCCAGGGAGTGCAGTTTCTGGTTTAAGCTCCTAGCATTTAGAAGAATTTATGCATAAAAGACTTGACTGTAGTCTTAACATCATGTCCAACCACTGGAACTCCATTAAAAGGCATATATACCTTCTCTCTTGATTCTCCGATCTCAGATACAGAAGACTTGACTACCTTCTCTTCTCTCCTATCTCTTAACACAGTTTTAAGCTAATTTGAAGGCTCAACCTCCTTATTCTGCTCCAAATCACCACCAAACAACTCTCTTGACTCCATTGCTGTAACTCCTTGCCTCTCTGAGCAGCCTCCACGCCAGAAACAGAAGCAAGAAGTGCAACCACAAAAATGTTTCCCTCACAACAAAAAGAGTAGGGGAAGCTCCCCAATGTCCTAACCAAATTTCCCTTGGTAACAGAAGTACTACCTCTGTCTACCCTGAAAAGAGGCCACTATCCTAGCAGCACTAATCTGATCACCAAAAGGTACATAAAATAAATAATCAACTCCTTACTATCGCAGATAGTTGACTAGCCTGTGTTCCAATTAAACTGTTTCACAGCATTAATCAAGTGGTTTAATTAGTTTGCCTAATACCATTATTCAGTGAAGGCATTCTACACTTAAAAAAAACAAAACAAAAAATAGCTAAGTATAACAAAACTATATACAAATATTTTCAAACATAATAAATCACTGGTATAGAAATTGCAGTAATGACACCCATCTGACTAAAACGGATAACGTTTAGCATATGATTTTAAGAGACTCATAATTTGGGGCCATAGACTTTCAAGTTTTTGAGGAGACGGGTTTGCTGTATATTCACTTAGGAGATGAGAAATAGTGATGGAAAGGAAGTGAAGTTAGATTATGGAAAATTTCAAAGAGATGTTCAAAAGGTGGGTGAGAGCTATGGAAGGCAAAGTTATGAACAAAGTCCAGAAAAATGGGAAAACTCTCTCCCTTTTTTTAAGGAGATTAGGAGAGACAGACGCTGACTTTTAATTTGCTACCGGTTTACAGAAACACTTTTTATTCACAGGAATCAAGGTAAAATTCAAGGCAAATGAGGCATGTGATCATTGTATTATGCCAATAACCATGCTTAAACTGTACCTCCCTTCTCGATGACAGCTAAACCACTCAGGCAAGTTCAGAGGGTGGAGAAATGGTTCATAGGTTCATAGGTTTATACTAGGCTATCTGCCCTAAGGCATTTATAAGCCTAGCCTAAAGTTTTGTGGCTTACGCCACCCCTTATATGAAAAAATACTGTGCCCATTAGTTTGTTGTGCCTCTGTCCAGCAGTGACACAGAGATGATTCTCGGGGTAAACCTATGATCTCCCATCCACAGGTCAAGATTTCTCTTGAACAGAGCCAGCGAGGTGCTCTGCCTCACATGGACTGGGATTTTATTCCACAGCATAGGGAGTCTCTGAGTGATAAATCTATCCCTCCAGCACATCCTATTTATATCCGTGCTAAGATTTAAGTCGCTTGCTCTAGTGGTTTTGGTGGATTTGGATTTTTTGAGGTGGAGCATGTCCATTAATTCCGGGTTGGACATGGCCTTGTATGTCAGGCACATGTCACCTCTGAGCAGACGGTATGCGACTGAATAGAGCTGGAGTTTCTTCAATCTGGCAGCATATGACAGATTTTGGAGTCCCTTTATCCTTTTGGTGAGGAACTTTTGGGGTCTCTCCAATTGATGCAAATGTCTGGTGAGATACATCCCGAATGGGGCATTGTACTCTATCATTGGTCTGATAAGTGAAGAGTACAGGGGAACAATGACCTCACTAGATCTGGATGTGAATCCCTTCATGATCAGGTGGGCAATGTAGAAGGTCTTTCTAACCACTTTAGCAATGTGAGTGTCAAAAGAAAGGCCACTGTCAACCTGGGTCCCCAGGTCCCTGATAACCTCTTCTGTGCTTAGTGGATTGCCACCTATATGGTAGCTTGGGGTTACCTTGTTTTTCCCGAAGGGTATGACTATACATTTTTTGGAGTTTAATGTCAGGCCATGGCTCTGGCACCAGCTATCTGTTTCCGTGAGTCCCCTCAGAGGGATATCCGTGTCCGATGCACTTTCCACTATGGAGCCCAGTTTGCAGTCATCTGCAAACTTTGTCAGCCAAAGTCCTCCCATGTTGGCCTGTACTTCTGAGAAGTAGATACCGAACAATAGGGGGCCAAGGACCAAGCCCTGTGGGACACTACTTGTGACCGGCTTGGAATCTGACATAGCGCCAGCAACTCTAACCCTGTGGGTTCTGTCCTTAAGCCAGTTTGCAACCCATCTTGTGACATATGGGTTTACATTTAAGCTGGTAAGTTTTTCTACAATACCTTAGTGGGGTATTGTGTCGAAAGCCTTTGCAAGGTCAAGGTAGGCTGTATGGACTGCCTTTCCCTCATCAATGGCCTTGGTGACTGTTTCGAAGAAGTCGACCAAGTTCAAAAGGCATGATCTGCCCTTGATGAAGCCAAACTGGGTCGGGTCCAATGTCTGCAAGTCCCCTATATCTTTGTTTATGAGCTCCATTATGATCCTCTCCATAGCTTTGCAGACTAGACTTGTTAAGCTTATGGGGCGGTAATTACCAGGGTGCGTAGAGGCACCGCCTTTGTGGAGTGGGACCACAGTTGCCGTACGCCACTCCTTGGGCATGTATCCTGTGGTAAGGCTGAGATTAAACAGCTGCCTTATGTGCGGGTTTAATTCCTCATTTAGCTCGTGTAGCACACATCCGGGGACACCATCCGGTCCCATTGATGCTGTGTTTTTAGCTTTAGAGAGCAGCTTTCACCTGCGCATTTGAGATGTCTGGGAGGCTACACTCCACTGGGATAGTTATCTCTCCTTTAGGGGGGGAGAGGGGGGTGAAGTTTGTACTGAACCTGTCTGCCAGTATGTTGGCAATGTCTGTAGGTTCAGTGATTTTTGTATCATTTTGGACTAATTCTGAGCATATCTGGGAGTTTCCACCCAGGTTCCTAACATAGCCGAAAAAGGCCTTATGATTGTCCTTTGAATCCATGGCAATTTTTATCTCAAAATTGGCCTTAGTTGATTTTATGAGTGCTCGTATTTTTTTTACTAATAATGATCAGGGGTAACTTCCCTTTTATGGATTTTGTTCTATCATGTAATAGCTTTCTCCTCTTATTGTAAAGTTTGTTAATGGCTGGGGTCCACCAGACTGGACGTTTGCCCTTTGTGGAAACAGTCTTGGTTTTATTTGGGATTGCCTGATCCATGCAGTCCTGGAGGTGTTCATAGAAGGCATTTGTAAGGGCTTCCGTAGCTTGGGTTGTGGTTTCTACTGGCTTAGGGGCCTTGAAGGATACCTAACCAGTCTTGAGTAGTGTGAAGTTTGCTTTAGAGAAGTTCTTCACTGTGGTCTTTTTTGTTTGGGGTGGGGGCGGGATGTGGATTTCCAGTGAGATTAGTTTATGATCAGATCTCACCAATGAGGGACATACTTCCGGTGTGGAGCATTTTGTCCCCATGTTTGTGATAATGAGATCTAGTATATTTTCTCCTCTCATGGGAACAGTGACTAGCTGTTCCATGGCATTTGAATTTATGAACTCCAGGAACCGTTAGGCTAGAAAGTTAGGGCTTGAGTAATGTTTCCAGTCTATATTCGGGTAGTTGAAGTCACCCAATATGATGGTGTTTGGAGATGCATTTATACCCTCCAGTGTCTTCAGGAAGGTTGTGTGGGGTTCCTGAGTTTGAGAGGGTGGCCTGTAGCATGCTACAATTTGTAGAGCAGTTTTGCCTATGGTTAGTTGCACCTGGATGGTTTCCGAAGCTTCGTGCGTTACCACCAACCTGGAGGTGTGGGTATCCTTTATGAATATGGATACACCCCCTCCTTTTGTGATGTGGTCCGGGTTTTGGGGCCAGAACGCATGATATGAGGTAAAACCTAATAGTGCCGGGGTGCTCTCAGGAGCCTTGAACCAGGTTTCTGTTACAGCACAGACATCGATGTTCTCCATACTGAGAAGGGCCACGAGTGCATGCATTTTGAGATTTAGACTTCTGGCATTGAGCAGCATTACCCTCAGTTTCTTCCCATTTCTAGGGTGGTAGGTTTAGAATTTGAGCCTTGCCTAAAAAAGGCACTATGGGGGTGGCAAGAGCCTTAGCCAATATCCGGAATCCCAGGGGTGACAGGTGCAAGCCGTCCCTTGCGAAGCAGCGTGGCTTGTCAAGCATGTCATCCCAGGCAGACAGACACTGGATCCCCTTTGAATGACACCAGACATTAAGCCAATTGTTAAAGCTGATCATCTTGTCTCTATATTGTGGCATCATTCTTGGTGAAGGAAGGATACTGCTCAGGGTTAGGGTCATACCTGCCTGGGCTACATAATCAGAGAGCTCCTCTATGTCTCTTTTCATGTAGTCCAGGGAGGTACGTCTCAGGTCGTTCACACCAGCATGGACAATGACTGTGTCATATTTGTACTTGCCGTGGAGTGACCCGAGTGCTTGTGTTATGTGGCGGATTCTAGCGCCCGATAGGCAGCTTACTGTGACCCTCTCCTTGTTCAGCCTGGTGAGTGGGACGTCAGTGTGTCCGACTATGGAGTCACCTATGACAAGTATGTTTGGTGTTGTATTTGGCCTTAAGGGCTGTGACTGCTTTGCACACTGATTTTGTGGTTTATGTGTTGCTTGTGGGGTGTCTTGAGGTAGCAGTTGTTTGGGTGTCTGCTTTGGAGGCCTCTGCTGTTTAGGTACATTTTTACTCAGACCCTCCAAGTATGTCTTTGTGTGTTTATGTGTTTGATTCAGTGGTGTTGTAGCATTATGTGAGGCTGGTTTTGTGGTGTGTGTAGTTGCCTTTTCCTCCTGTCTGGTCTTGCCAGTCCTGAGTTGAGAGAGCTCAGCCTCCAGTTTGGCTAAATAGCTGCATCTCTCGCAAATATTTGTGTTATGTGGGAGGAGGAGAGGGTTGTCTGTGTACATGAGGCAGTTATAACATTGCCTCAAGATTCCCAGATTCACCAGCTGGACCGGAGAGAAGATTGACAACTGACCTTTGGACATGCTAGAATAATATTGAGAATTCCTTAATAATTGAAAACAAGGGCCAGTGGGGAGTGAGGGTGTAGTGCTTTTAATTTTTAGTGCTGACTTATATAATTGCTTTAGTGAGCAAGTGCCAGGTAACTTGAGTGCAATGTGTTAAGTAACTAAATGCAAAAACGACAAACAGTAACTTTCTTTCAAGTGAAACAAGGAAATAAGTACAGTAAGCAATGCAGATATCACTAGTGATCCACAGAAGCGCTTTAGAAGCCCCGTATTAGGTGGAATTAGCATTGCAGGGAAATAACAATCAAACAAACAACAAGCACATAAACAAAGCTAGATTCAGCAGGCCTGCATCTAGTCTATGCTACAGCAAACAAGGTGTACCAATTTCAGTAAGATACTGTTCAAATATTCAGGCACTATAAACCTTTAACCAGAAATTCCCAGCTCAGAAGGGCAGAGTCCAGCCTCTTCTCCCACAAGAGTGCAGACCACAAACCTTCTTAATGTAAAATAACTGGCCTGAAGCCCAAGTGCTTAAACCAGAACTAATACACTTGGACACTGGGCTCTCAATCAGCAGTTCCCAACTTAGAAGGATGAAAGCTACCTGTCCTGCCACCACAGTGCTTGCCACAAACCTAAAACAACTGGTCTGAAGCCCAAGTGCTTAATCCAAAAGACTTAGAATGATAGCTACACTTAATCAAGTTACAACCAAGCAGTAATAAATACAATTGAATACTTTAGAGAATGTCTGGATTAGTGCTCTAGTTACACAAACAAAGCTAGATCCAGCAGGCCCGAATCCAGTCTATGCCACAGCAAACAAGGCGCACCAACTTCAGTAAGAAGCAGTTCAGATATGCATGCACTATAAGCCTTTAAACAGAAATTCCCAGCTCAGAAGGGCAGAGTCCAGCCTCTCCTCCCACAAGAGTGCAGACCACGAACCCTCTTAATGTAAAATAACTGGCCTGAAAGCCCAAGTGCTTAAACCAGAATTAATACACTTTTAGAATAACAGACACTGAGCCCTCAATCAGCAGTTCCCAACCTAGAAGGATGTAAGCTACCTGTTCTGCCACAACAGTGCAGACCACAAACCCTCTCAGTGCAAAACTGGTCCGAAGCCCAAGTGTTTAAACCAAAAGGCTTAGAATGAGTTACACCAAGCAGTAATAAATACAATTGAGTATTTTTAAGATGATGCAAAAGTAAAATGAAGTAGGTAGAAACACAAGTACAGTAAAAGCAGAAGAAATTTTTTTTTTTTTTTAATCTGAACAAGTGCTGAGATCAAAGAAACAGATTTGAGTGCTGAAACTAGAAAACTGGCTAGTTATAAGAAAAAAAAAAACAAGCTAGAAGGCTTCCTTCAAACACAGAAGGGCTTGGGGGCTCGGAAGCCTACAAATAGTAAATGGGAAATGAACCTCTCTCTCTCCACCATGTTTATTAGTCTGCTGATGGAGATTAAGTTGAAAAACATTTGAGCATATCCTACATTGGGGGTGTAGGTACTCCAATTTATTGAAGGGTAGTAAAAGCTATCAATAATGACAAAGACTTTGCTTATGGGAGTTCAAGTAACTTTAGGAACCTTACACGTACCTCTGGGAACACACAGAATGCTCTGTAACAGATGAAAACCGATAGTTGGTCCTCTTTAGTGCCATTTGGAGTTCAATACATTCAGTTTGTAGAGCTTTGGGTATTTGTCTGGATGTAATATGGTCCACTTATCATACAGAATGGAGGCCTGCACTAAATTTGCAAGTGCAGCTTGATATGGGACTGATCAGTGTAGGTTGAGAAAATGGAGGGGAGAAGAGGGACAGCGAATGTAAGAACAGATAGGCAGGGCTAGAGGTTAGAACAGACGTAGAACAAGTAGGAGGTTAGGGAAGATCTGAGGGAGAAGAGGGCAACTAACTGAGAAAATCACTCCTAAAGACAACCTGAAATGAAAGACATAAATTTCTGCTGGGCATCTGCCCAACACAGCTTTTCATAAAAGCAAGTGTCAAGGTAGGCATGGAAAGAAAGTGGAAGGAGGATCTGACACCAGTAAGGGCAACTGACCTTCTAAGGTTGCTTTTTCCAGCAGGGCTGGAAATGCTTGGCAGATTCAATGATAAGTTAATGCAAACAAAGTACAGGGACAAGCTTGGAAGGAAGAGTCAGAAAATGGGGGTGGCAGGCTTGTGGCTTGAAGAGATGGTCTTCTACATTCAGGCTTGGCAAAAAAAGGGCATGAAAGTTTAATTCTACGAGTCTTCCACTCTGAAGATCAGGCTTAGAGCTGCAAGGCAACTCACCTCAAGGTCTATCCCTGTATACTTTCTAAGGTAAAGTTCCACATAAAAAATTGCAATGACCTCCTAGCTTTGCAGGAATTTCAGGACCTCTGACCTCCAGGAGCGATAACCAAAAGACAGTACATTAGTATTTGTAGAGAAGCCATGATAATATGATGGTGGAGCTTGTATTTAGGTCACCTTCAAATGGCTATGCACATTTCAGGAAAGCCCCACTGGCTAGTGGACAGCGTAAGCAGATCTATACTATGCCTCATAAGGGGTCCCTCAATCCACTACTGGCTCAAGAAATTTTCAGTCACTGGGGCAAGCCTTATTGCAACTTGTTCACCTCTCCATCCAACACCAAGTGCAAGAGCTACTTCACTCAAGATCCCCAAAAGGGGCAATCACCCAGGGATGCTCTAGTTTGCCAAATCCCCCAATCTCCTCTGTTTTCCCCCTCTTCCCCAATGACCACGTTCCTACAGATGGCTTTGACTTACAAATCAGAGATGATTCTCATTGCTCCATACTAGCCAAAACATATCTGGTTTCCTTTGCTCAGCCCTCATCTGAGGAAGCCCCCTTGGCTCCTAGATCCACACCCAGATTAGGTTCATAGATATTTACTAGACTAATGACCACAAAGGCATTTTTAAGCCTAGCCATGCATCCCAAATCTCTGACAAGTTCTCGTACCCTTGATAAGTGTAAGCAGGGGCTTGGGAGGTTAAACATTTGCAAGCAGACATTCTTTCTCACCCTTCTGGTTAGCTTCACCTGGTTTCTCTGATTCTCCTAAAGGATCTAGTCATGCTTCACTCTGAAAAAATGTAGTCTGTATTTTGTCTGATTGTCAGAAACAATCTACTTAGAAAACTTATAAAAGAAAATGGAAATGCTTCTCTATTTGAGTGTCCAGCCAGGGTTCTTGAGTCTTATTCTGTTTCAATAGCAGATGGCTTACTGTTTTTGTCTACACTGTTTGAAACAAGTTACAGCTACTACACTATTAAAGTGCAGTTGGCTGCCATTTCTAATTATCATACCGGATATCAGAACAATACTTTGGCATCCCATAGTATGTGCAAATGTTTCCTTAATGGAGTGTTTCTTCTTCTTTGCTCTCCCATTAAAGACCCCTATTCTATCCCTGAGCATAAATATAGTTTTGTAAGCCTTAACAGAGTCTCCATTTGAATTGGCTTCAACTACAGACTTGAAATTTTTATCATGGAAAACACTTTTTTCCAGGGGGCCACTATATCCACCAGATGAATTTCTGAACTACAAGCTTTGCCTGTTACTGCATCACAGATGATTTTCCATAAGGAAAAGGGCACCTTATCCTTTAGACCCAAGGCAGCTTCACAGAATAATATAAACTGAATTATTAACCTTCCATTGCTCTTTACAAATTATTGCAGCAGAGGACAGTATCTCCTTCACACCCAAGGTGTTCTCAGGCAACTCAGATTCTGACTTCTTAATACCAAAACTTTCAGGAAAGGTACTCAGCTGTTTGTTCCCTTTGCTCATAATAGAGTGGGCTCTAAAGTTGCTAAACAGTCAATGTCCATATGGCTATCAGATTGCATCTTGTTTACTCTAGCAACGACTATGGCCCATTCCACAAGATCAATGGCAACTTCCACTGCTGTTTTAAGTATTCCTCCATTGATGACATTAGTGCAGCAGCCAAAGGTCTACACCTTTTACAAGCTATAACTTGGACATCATTTCTAGAATCAGAGCTGCATTTGGAGCTTTTGCTCTCATAGGTAAGCTGTCAGGATTCCACCCAAGACCTTGGGTAGCTTGGGATTCTCTCCCAACTGTTGAATCTGACAGAATGATGAAACAGGATACAGACGTTATGTACTTCCCATAATGGTGGATCGTTTACAACCACATCCATCTGATATGACATACTTTCCTCCATCCCCATCTAAATTAGCATGTTTCTGCTGCTTCTTGGAATTTCATGTCTGTTATCCTAATACCTTCACTGGACAGCAACACTGATCTGAAGGAGATGCTCACATAGAATTATGGGAAAGTCTGTAGGCAGTCAAAGCACTACAGTACTAGCTAATGGCCGGGTCTGATCTGAGTAGCAGCTTGGTACCCAACTGCTGTATCCGACAGACTTGAATGAAAAGGAGCCAGTGTTATGGTGATTACATAACTTACGTTTTTCATACTGGTTCTAGACTATGGAATACACTCCCACTTGCTCTCAGCAGCTTTCCTTTTCAGTCGCGCTCATTTCTTGGAAAAACTTTCAAGTGCTTGCTGACCTTATTTAGGCATAGAAAACTGACATTCACTCTGCCTTCATTTCTAACTAATCATGTTTCTGCCATGCTTGGTGAACAGACTGCACCTAAACCTTTTCATATGACATGCATCACCCATTAAATGTTTGCATTTTATTGTTTTACTACATTGTATCATATAGTTCTACCTTGTAATAAGTAAACAGTTCTGTGTAACCTGCTGCAGCTGAAAAGGGGAGGGGTAATCTGGATCTGTTTACTTGGTTTGTTTTCATTATTTAAGATAAGTAAAACATACTTCATGTGTAGTCCCGTCAACTCATTGCCAGTACTCATCATTTTAACATTTTCTCTGTATATTACTCGTTTAATTAGTTAATTCTCTCATTCCAGGATCAGGCATAATGACTCCCCCCACCATATTTTAAATAAAGTCCCCCAGAATAACACTTGGAAGAAATGACTAAAATTGTGTTTACTGTCGCATCATGCTTAACGAACTGAATGTTCAATTTTATTAATTCAGCAGCATTAATAAGGATAGGCATAGGTGGCACAATGTTTGTGAGCTGACAAACTTGCCAGATTGGACCACATGACCACTACAGGACCACATTGATTGATTTGTCAGAGATAGGCACATCTTTGATGACAGTCCTGTACTCAAAAACGTTTATTTGGGAAACCGCAACATTTAAGCGCTTTCGTCAGCAACCACAGGCTGACTTCATCAGAACTGAAATAAAACAAAAACATGTTTAATTTATAGCTTAAAAGTATCACCTGATTCAATTAAACAATCAAGTAAATAGTTCTATATGCTTAAAGTGCCAAGTGCAATAAAAAAATGCCATAGCCATAAAAAACAACATAGTATATAAACACAAACAATTCTACACCCTAAAAATAACTTGATCTAAAATTAGCAGTAGGTAATAAAATAGGAAATTAATATATTAAAAAATGAACAACTTTAAATTTCATATGCACGCAATTTAAGTAGGCTAGTTAAATTTGTTGCATCGTTTAAGCCAGGGAAGGTAGTGGCATCTAATTTAATCTGCCAAAACAATTCTCTAAAATCAAGATAATCTTCCCATGGTCCACCCCTAGGGTTCTGTGGGACTTTTTCAATGACACAAAATCTAAAATCATGTCCAGGATTTTTATTGATGTGTTTGAATAAAGCACTAGTGTTGCTCTGGGTTCTTATAGCCCTAAGATGTTCGTATACCCTGTCTTTAAAGTGCCTTTTGGTTTTACCAATGTAGAGCCCCTTACAATTAATACACAAAGCTGCATAAATAACTCCCACAGTGCTGCAAGAAAATCTACCCTTGGACTTAATAACTGTGTGGTTAATAATAATCTTGTCTGTGTTCAAAATGTAAGAACATTGTGAACAAAACCCACACTTCCTGGTGCCTAACCCACCATTACTTGTAATGGGATGAAATTCCCTCTCCAGTAAATTTTTGATGGTAGCCCCTCTCCTATAAACAGCCCTAGGGTATATACCAACCTTACTCAAGATAGTATCTTGTCCATAAAAAATTATCCAATACTTCTTTAAAATACTGTATATATCTCATTGTGATCTAAAGAGAAATTTGTAATGAAGGAACAAACTTGTTCGTAGTCTACTTCCCCAAGAGCGGTGTCATATTCATTGCATAAGTATTGTCTAAAGTAACGGGTACAATTTCCCATCTAGTCTCATGTTTGAAACCTCACTAGTGACATCGTCAATTAATTCCAGAGGATATCCTCTAGCCAAAAACATACCCTTTAAACAATTAATCTGAGTATGAAAATCTTCAGTGCTGCTAATCATGCGTGAAATTCTAATAAATTGACCTTTAACAACTCCTTTCTTGACATGTCTCCGGGTGGCTACTCTGATAGTGTAATAGACTGTTGCTATATGTAGGCGTCCTGTACAAATCGCAAACAAAGGAAGCGTTGGTCAAATCCTTTCTTATAGTAACCTCCAAAAAGTGAATTTTGTCTACACTATACTTTGAAGTAAATCTTAAAAACTGCGCTGTACTGTTGATATAGGTAAAAAAATGGGACACTTCTGCTGGATCACCATTCCAGACAAAGAATAAATCATCAATATTAACGTACGTACAGGGCCCATTGACTGGAAAAAGAAGAATGCAAGAGAAATTTCTTCTCCCACATGTACATAAAAATGTTTGCAAAAATGGGGGTGCATGAGGCCCCCATAGCCACCCACTCTTCTGTACAAAAAACTGTCCATCAAAATAAACAAAGTTAAACTTTTAAAATAATTTCCATAAGTGTTACCAATACAGAAACCTGGTTGTTATCAAATAAATTACAGTCAAACAAAGATTCTTCAAACCATTCCAAACCCAAAGAGTGTGGTATGATGTTAAACAAGTTGGTAACATCCACAGTTAGAAAACTAACATTCTCATCAAAAGGCACGTTTTTAAGTTTTGTCAAAAAGTGCCAGGAATCTATACAAATGTGTTCCACATCTTTCAAAACTTTTTTAAGCATAATGTCAAGATATTTACCCATAAAATGTGTTTTAGATCCCGCTGTACTAACAATTGGTCTCATAGGAAAATTGTTCCTATCTTTGTGTATTTTAGGTATGCCGAAAATACTCTGCACCCTAGGAAATCTAACTGTGAGAAATTCATAAAGTTCAACATCTATTTGTCCCTGATCAAACAGGTCTTTAAGAAGTAAATCAATCCTATAATGTGAAATATTGACAAAATTCAGGGAAACTTCTTCATACATAGCATTATCTAAAAGCAGAGTATTCATTCTGTTGTTGTAGTCACATCTAGTCATGACCACTGCTCCGCCCCCTTTGTCCGGTTTCATGACTCTGACTGATTTATCCATACATAATTTTCTTAATAAAACATATTCAGTGCTGGATAAAATTCAACCCAGTGTCATCACAAACGGACCTTGAACTCAAGAGTTCTAAATTCAAATTCAACCATACTTTCAAAAATAGTCAAACTGACAGGCGGATTAAAAATGCTTTTCTTTCTTCAAGCGTTACCATGACCACTATGCGAAGTGGAATCAAACAATAAACGTAAGTTTATCTTGCGGACAAAAAGTTTCAAGTCAAGAATTAGCTGTACAATGTCAGAATGTTTTGCAGGTACAAAGTTAAAGCCTTTACGTAACAGGTTAACTATGTCAGCATCAAAGAACTGGTTAGAAAAGTTATAAACTGAGAAGTTACCTGCTGTGTTATAAATAATAGAAGAGGACACGATGCATACATACCCCGACTCATAACACACGTCCTCAGAGTTGGAACAATAAAAAAGATGTATGAAAATCCAAACCAGTTACCAAATCATTTAATTCTGTCTGGATTGTTGTTGCCTTGTGTTCTGTTGAAAATAATTCCTCTGGTAACCCTAGTTCACATAGGGCCGATGTTGACTGTAACTCTCCTGTTGTATTTGGTTGCGTATCCTTTCCGATCTCCTCAATGGTTCTTCCCCTAAAGGGACTCTGTGATCCGGTTGCTCTTCAGATTCACCTCTCACAGGACCGCTACCAACAGGAGAGTGGTTGTATGAAGTAAGGGTAGGCTGTACCAGACTGATTGGCTCTAATATCTCTGTCAAGTTTTTTTATTTTGCAGTTTTTATCCGCAGTGATCTTCCCCACTTTAACACATGTTGGTAGGCAGAAACAGAATGTTGAAACAAAAGATCATCTTTAACACTCTGTCCAACAATGATTAAGTCTTTCTTGGTGACTTAGCATACAAACAGATTAGGATTTCCCCAGAAGGTCATTTAAGATCTTTCATCAACTGGACTTTTTTGTTTGTTTTTATTTATTTATTTATTTATTGCATTTGTTAACCGGGAATGTCCACTGGGCCTAGAAGAGCCCATTTTCAGTGGTGGCCCAGGAAGAAAAGCTCCTCATTACATGGGTACACAGTAGAAGATAATAAAATACATAGATCAATTTTGAACAGTACTAAAACATTTGATAGTTACATCCAAAACGGTTACTACATACAGTTCTAATTAATTTTGAAAACTAATGACATTTCAGTAGATACATAGATGATCCCTTCATACTTGCAAATGAACACTAAATACATGCAAGTGTGAAACTGTTGAATACATAAAGTGAAGAGTTTAGTGAAGAACTTGCACATGTAAAGAAGTAATTGCACAAGAAGAACTTGCACATGTAAAGAAGTAATTGCACAAAAGTAATGTTTTATAGTCAAATAAATATATGGAAGTAGTGATATAAAGTGTTAAGACAGGGGTCAGGTTTTAAGGTTGTCAGTAGGAGAGCAGGTGCATAGCCAATGTGAAGAGAGATGAAGTTTAAGGGATCTTTTAAAAGCTAAGAGGTTAGAGATTACCCTGAGTGTAGGAGGAAGACTGTTCCATAGCTTGGAGACAGTAATAGAATACAGCATTTGACCGGCTGCTAGCTTAGGTTTGTCAATGTTTAGAAGCATTTTGTTTTCTGATCCAAGGTGATGATTGGGGTGGTACATGATCAGGATACGGGAGAGGGATGGGCAGGTTGCTGGGCAGTAGATAGTTTGTGGGCAGTAGTTAGTTGTAAGTAAGTGAGGTGATGGGGAATTCTAGCAAGTTTGGTTGTTGCAGAGCAGAACAATGGTGGGTAGAGAATTTAGCATTTGAAGCAAATTTGGCAACTTTGTTGTAGCATGAGTCGAGCTTAGTTTTCAAAGAGGACTGACTATTGGTGAGGGCAGGGGTGCCATATAGTAGAGTTGGAAGTAGAAATGATGAGGCAAGAGCCCTTTTAGCAGAAAGGCTGAGAAAGTTGTTGTGCCTATAGAGGGCTTTTAGTTTTTGATGTTTTTTTTATGTTATTATAGATATGAAGGACGAAGGTTAGGTTGTTGATGATTACACCAAGCAATTTAGTACTAGGAACAACTTCAGTAGTAGTAGTATTTTTGGACTGAATAGAGAGTTCAGACTTAATGACTGGGCTGGATTTTTTGGGGGTGAATATTAAACGTTTGGTTTTATTGGGATTGAGGGCAAGATGGTTTTGTGACATCCAAGTTTCAGTTAAGGTAAAGGCATTTTTTTTTCAGTACTCTGAATTTCGTTTTTCTGCAGCATTCTACTGCACTGGGGTACAGCAGTAATAACTCAGGACACAACTTTGGTGAGACTTTTTTCACCATCTAAGGACAAAAAGTTGCACCAGGGAGGACTGTCTCCCTTCTCTAGTTTTGTGTACCCGGCATTTGGAGCCGTTACCCAAGGCATAATGACATTCAGTGCTTACAAGGTATTCCTGTATTGGCCAAGAGGATAAAACTGTGAGTATGCCAATGACATTTTCATGAATCTGTCCCAAAGAAAACAAAACCTATTAATTTTATATCAGTTTGGGGAACATTGGGTAGTCTGCTGATAAGGCCAAAAAAGTGTATCAACAAAGTTTGTGCCCATATAAGCACTGGAGAAGACTCCTTATATCCAGCATCATAATTCCTTTTAAATCTATGGTTTTACAATTAATTACATCACTGCATCAGATTGCAAAAAAGTCTTAAGCAGAAATGATAATGCTAATACAGATTCTGTTGATGGACCCCCTATACACAGCTCATACTTTACCGATATTCCTTGTCCTGCAAATGTTACAACTGGGCCATGCAGATTTGTTTTTCCTTTCCATGATCTGCTGATAGTACTTGTTGGACATTAAGCCATTTGGAGTGATGTGAATGGACAAGGTGACCCTAATTAGAAGGCAAAATGACATTTCCAGGGTATGAAGTAAGAATATACGGGTCTGTGTTAAATGTTCGAACATCCAAAATGTCGAACATTACATGGTCGAGATCAAATGTTCGACATTTGGATGTTCGAACATCAAATAAAAAAGAAAAAAAATACTTTAACAGCGTAGGCAGGGGGCTGCACCCCCACACCCCCCTCTACTTATATATACCAACTCCGAGACCATACTTCAGTGCAGAAAAGGGAAATTCTTCCTATTTGCACCGTACGGCACAGTTGAAAGTCAATCTTCGAACACTTAAAATTTCAAACATTTGGTCTCGACCATGTAACGTTCGAAATTTTGAGCGTTCAAAGATTTGTGATTGCTAGCAATGTAAAGGATTACTCTCCTTCAACCACTGAAAAGTCTTAAAGTCTCCAACTTTGAACTGTATTATAAAGTTGTTCTCCTAACTTTCGTGTATCTGTGATTCCTAAACAGCAAATCAAAAAATGCTAAGTCAAGCAGTGTAGCGTCACCATGGCAACTGGTTTCAGTGCTTCTACTGGTCTAAGGAACAGGTGAGAGAATGTCACTCAGTCAGAACTACATGTGATAATACTTTAACAAGTTTATTTATTCATTACACTTCATCTTGCAGTGTGAGTTAACATACAGTAACAATAATTTTAAGAATAGTTTTTGTTTCAATTCAATACTAGTCTTTACATCATGCCTTCATATTGTTCAATGCCTGCCAGACTTAACACATCACTACTCTGTATGTATTGATCTCAAATATGATATTTTATGTAATGAACTTTAAACTCCCTTCCCCTTTAAAGATTCCATCTCCATTGCTTTAATTTCTTTTTACAGTGCTCAGTGTATCTGTAAAACTAGATTAGTCTTTGATATCCATTTCCTTGTTACTGAGTTTTTGGTTGCCAAGCCAGTTCTCATCCTAAACACCAACTCGAAAACATTTGCTCTGTGGCTACTGGAATGTTTGAATCATAGCATTCTATAAGGAGTCTTTAAAATCAATCGACCCTGTAGATGTTCCCAGTTTCCCACTTCAAATCTCCAGCATCCGTTGAAGTCTACTCAGTGTATACAAATAACAGTGCAAACATCAGTACAAACCTCTTCAAGCAGATAACCTGAACCATCTGGAATTTGTTGTGTAGAGAAGTGCCCTACACATTTCTTCCCATTGTTCGATCATAATATGTTCTTTCTCAATCCTTTTAAGCTCCTCTGAATGGTTCTTTCAATTATCTTACATACTCTTATTCGCCTTTTTGGTGATAGCATGTGAAACTCCATCCTCTTCCCCATTCTATGTCTCTCTATCTCTCTCTGATATGGAAGGCAATCCCAGACTTGCAAGTCAAATCCTTGCTGGGTTTCCTCCCACTCTATTAACATTTCCCTTCCAGTGCATCTGCCCAAGTACAACTTACTGCCAAAAAAAAAACAACCTTTAAAAGCACAGAACAGGACATCAACCACATTCACAAGAATGTCTTATTAATAAATACGCAGGAAAAGGCACTTTAATCTCTTCACATAATTATAAAGTTCACCAGAATCAAAAACTTAATGTCATTGAAGATGCATTTTAATAAATGTTACCCAATCACATAATCTTTTGTAGACCATCAGTAGTACTTCTCAAGTATGTGAAACTGTTTAGGTGCGCTTATGTGAGTGAAATAAAAAAAAAAAAAGTGAATCAGATTGTATGAATACTTATAACAGAAAACTGCTCTACAAATACCTGACCTAGTACTGCCCAAATCTTAACTGTGCATATTTATTAAACAGGCATTCTTGTGAAAATGGTCAGCGGATTGCTATCCTTATGTTTTTATTAGCTAAGAGAATGGCTAAGGTGTTGCCAAAAAATGACAGATCTGGATTAATGTTTTGATGACGGGAGACAAACATATGGCCAAATTAACAGAATGATGATGAGCCAGATGGAAGCAAAGTGCAAGAAGACCCTGCTACAGTTGGTCATTCTTGATGCAAAGAAGACATTCAATATAGTTAGTTTGGAGTTTACAAGTAGGCCAATGGCAGCAGTTGTATTCCCTGGTAGAATAATAGGGTAACTTAGGAAGTTATGTGAAGGGTCAGAGTCAAACATCAAGGTGGGAGAGTTCCTCTCTGACTAGATGTGTTTGAACAGATGAACCAGTGTCCTTTTTCTCCTTTGTTACTTGCCTTCTAATTAGATACACTGGCAAAGGAAATATGGGATTCACACATTCAAGGATATAACTGGTATGGTACTAAAGGAAAATTAGCCTTATTTGTAGATGACATTACTTTATAGTTGATAAATCCAGAAAAGAACATTCAAGTCTTCTGGAACATTTTGAGACACTTTCAGGTTTTTACAGGATATAAAATAAATGAAGATAAAACAAAGTCTATATCAGCAATCTATCTTACCAGACATGCATTACTTCAACAATACCCACATTTATGGGGACGTGATAAGATGGAGTATTAAGATGTTTTGGTTGAAAATGATTCCATTATGGCAGCTATGGATATGTAAGAAGAGGTTAAACAAAAGATATTACAAAAATTGAGAAGCTGGAAGTTCTTAACTGTGGATATGAATAGTAATGTACAAGCAGAACGCTGTTTCTAGACCCTTTAATACTATATACAGCAGGTCACCCATATTTTTATCAATCAGAGGAAAAGCAATTGATCACAGTTAATAAAGAACAGAATTAATTTATATAGGAGGGAAAGAGGGCAAGAGTCCAGTAGGATAAGTTGTTTCTACCCACATATAATAAGGTGGTTTAAGAGTACCAGATTTGAATGGAAAATTTAGAGCTACACAGTTAAAGTTCATGTATGCAAAGCAGGCAGAAAACTACAAAACAAACTGGAAAGAAATGATGTTGAAATGGGGGGTTCACATTATAAAGAAAGAACTGGGTTTTTGGATGTTGTCATTTAAGAAGAGCAATTATAACCAAACAAAATACAATATTTACAAAGTAGCAGAAACTAGTTTGAAAACATGGCCAAAGTGGGAATGGAGAAAGGAGATTTTTACCAATAGGGCTGACTTCAAGTAGGGGAAAGGAAAATAGGCAAGAAGAAGATGGAATTTTCTGGAGAAAATTAGCAAAGGAACTAAGGTATTGGGAGCAGTCAGAGTGGGATGAAGTTAAGCAGAAGTTTGGACTACAGGTTGGAGACTGCCTTTCCTACTAGAGATTGATAAAGTACAGACAAAGAGAAATTCATAAGGGAATCTTAATTGAAAGAATCACTCTAGTTGAGTTTATAGTGGAGTCTAGAATAAAGTCAGTAGTAAAAAGGGAATAGTTACTAGGGCATATAAAATAATGCATGACAACTTTTTTTCCACATGTAGACAGTTGTTGGATGTGTGGTGGGAAAGACTGTGAGCTACTTGGGAACATGTTTTTTAAGAATGTAATGAGATGGTAGATTTAAAAAAAAATCCGTGCTGGGTACTTTTTCAGAAATGTTGGGGGAGCAAATTACTGTAACTAAGAAAATTATTCTTTTGAATTGGGATATGGAAACTGAATTGTCTAGATAACCTAAGGCCCTACAAAGTTGGCTGCCCCAAAAGCAATTACTGGAAAATGGAAATCAAAACTAAATCAACAGTAAGATAATTATTGAATGCTGTAAATGTGATACAAGAACGGGAGGTGGGATTTTTAGAAAAGGGAAGAAGCAAACTACATAGAAATAAGTGGCATCTGTAGAATAATGTTCAGGAGGAGAAGTGAAATTACAGGGCAGGCAGAACTTCAGCAATCTAAATGATGTTAAGCTAAATAATAGTTAAGAACTAAAGCATATATGTATAATGCATGACAAAGAGAAATATATGTAATGGTGTGTTTGCTTTTCATAACTTTGTGTGTACCCAGGTCACTATATGTGAAGTTAATAAAGGTGTTTACAAAATTCATGAATCTGTTTCAAAATATTCTACAGCACTGAGATACCATGTTCTGTGTCTATCAAATACAGTATAATGCAATCTGCAAGCAACAATATTTTCTGTTAAATGACATACCAGTTGCATCCTTGGATTTGTGAGTCTCTTATTTTTTTTCTAAAGGCTCCAAATACAAACCAAATAATAATAGGGGGAAAGAGGACATTCATGCCTAGTTTCCTTGGTCAAGCTCAGTTTGCCTGATAATACCAATCCTGCCTTTGTTCATGTCACTGATCTGTCATACATTCCTTATTAACTCTATTATTTTATTGAAGACTAGAAATGCTGCCATTACTCCACACATTAAGTCTTAACAGACACTAATGAATGCTTTCTCTGCTTCAAAGCTCACCAACAGTAGCTTTTTCATGTTCTGATTTCCTCTGAATCATCATCACGCTATTAATATTGCCAAATGTCTGCCTCCCACAAAATCATGTCTCTGAATTTTGGCAGAATTTTTTGCTGTCCTCTTAAGTAATACAGGCACAAACACTTCATAATCATGATTACAACCGAAAACTGATCTGTACAACTCTGGGTCTGTGGGGTGCAATACTGATACCACTGCTTTCCTCCAGGATGCCACTCCATATCCCCTTTTAACTAATTATTAAACAATGTCTTGCACGTCTTTATCAATTACCTCTCTCTGAGCTTCCAAACTTTTAACTGAATGCCATCTGTTCATGTGGATTTCTTATTTATATGTCCTAGATAACAACTGAGTGCCTTTTTCCTCTAACAGCAGCAAATCTAAACCTTCCATAAGTATTTCTGCTTGCACCTTATCCCGGCTTCCCTATTCCTTAGCCTTTTATATGTTTATAAAATTTCTGATGTATTCACATCTTATCCATGGAACCTCCAGTTATTCATCTTTGATATCACTTTTTCTATTTTCTGGTGACTTGTTCATTGCAGGAACCACACAAAACCAGATGAAAAAAATAACTCAAAATAAACAAAACACGCCATAAACTGTTCCACCAACCTCACAATTTTATTTAAATTGTTAAACATTTTAAGTGCTTTTGTTCCTTAACACTGAGGACTTTATCACAGCATAGTAAAATTTAAAAAAAAATATTTCATTTAAAGGTCAGATCATGCATCATGTGGCCAAAGTGACCCAACCACAAACCCTTATACAATACATAACAGGAAACCACATAACAATAACATTACATTAGACTCTGAGGCATCCCCTTCTCCTTTATATTTTCACCAGAAAAGGTCTCAGCTGTCTCCTTATGGCAAGATTTGGAGCTTTCAATTAATAGCGCTTCATGTGGGACACGGATCGAGTTACTTAATTGTGCCCTCCAATTTCTGTCCCAGTTTCTATCTTCAAGTTCTACTCTTTTTGAAACATTTCCTCTTGGCAAGCCTTATTTACAGACATTCCTTCCTTTATATTAATCTCTTACTTTTGTAAATTGAATCAGTTCATATGAATGCTTACTTAGATGTTTTCCAATCTTTTATCATTTAACTTTATACACAGAGTTATTTTCAATCAAAAATTTTCCTTTTCTTACTAACATGTCCTTACATTTTCCAGTTTCACTTGTTTTTGTCATCCACACACTGTACACGATATCCAGGAACAAAGTTAATCCAAAATTAATAATTTTAGTTGTCTTATTGCTGCATTCTTATTTTCAAGCTGGGTAAGCTGTAATTAATGTCCTGGTCAGTCAGCCACCATCTTAGAATCCAACCTCTGTGTTACAATATTAAGCAGGCATTAGGTCATCTAGGAAGAGATAACTGGACTGGACTAAAATGACCCAAGTTAATATTATCAAAATGTGCAGCACGATGAGCAAGGACCTCATGGTGTGGTTATAGGCTGGTCCTCACTTAAAACATTTGGAGAAGTTAAGAAATGATGGTTAGGTGTCCTGGAACTTCAGTATTAGGGCCACTCCAGTATCTTTTAGTTAAAAATATAAAAAATATTTTTTAATAAAACAACAGCATCCTTACAACGCCATACAGAATGATAAAATTAATATACTAATAATTACTTTGAAGTAATAAAAAACAGAACTGAAAACCCAACAAGGAAGTCGGACACCATTCTAGGTTTTTCAGAATAAATAATGTCACTGCTTGCATGGTGATCTCTAATTGTGTCATCAGAAAATGCTACAGGAACATTTGTTCTAATTTTCATTGATGGCTTTATCTTGCAGATATTTATTAAAAAAAAAAAAATGTTCTGTACAACAACAGGTAAACATGTGGGCAATGTTAACAGTATACATTACAGCAGTTTCTCCCCCTCCCCCTTGGTAACAATGAATGGCTTAGCAGGGGAGTTGAGGGAGTTCAATAAAGAAATAAAGAGACGCAAATGCTGCTATTGAGGACAAACCGGGTAAGATTAGTGTCAAACAGGAGGTCATAAGGTATAAATAGTGAGAATGTTGTTATTTCTGAGGTACAAGATAGTGCGTTAGACTAGATGCGAATACAAAAAGCAATTACTTGACCACTGTTAAACTATCATTGATATTGCTTGTTAGGGAGGTGCAGCGCATATGTCTGAAACAAAATACAATGTAACCACTGATTGTTTCACTGTGATCATACTGTGGTACACAATATGACTCAGAACAGAGTTATTTTGAGGCTGTGAGGTGAGACTGCATACCACATGTGAAAGAAAATGTACAAGGAAAAGGCAGAACACACACTATGGCCCTGTAATAGTTTCTTTATTACTGCACAGCATTCTTACTGCACATCTTCAGGTGACATACAGAAAACATGCATATTTTCATGGTTTTCCAAAGTGGGCAAATACTTAAAATCATAAATATAATGTGTTTTTATAACATAACAAATCCCACTATTTATTTATCCAGAAAAGTGATGTTTCCTAACATTTGGCATGTTCGTACAATGAGGGGGGGGGGGGGGATACCATAAACTACGGTTTGGAACAAAAAAAAAACAACATTCCTGTACCTAAAAGAGCAGCCTAGGTATCATTTACAACTAAACATCCTGAACCACCCCCCCTCCAAAAAAAAAAAAAAAGATTAGACATTTCAGTTTCAGAGACTTAATACCAGGTGCCACAAATTGACCTATATACCGATTAGAATGCAACATGCTGCCAAACTGTGCTATACCCGGGTTCCATTAATGATAAGTATTTGACTTCCACTTTCTTTTTTTATTTCTCCAAATGTTTAGGTTTCTAATACTCGGACAGGAATGCACCTCATTCTTAAATCAGGGCATATTTAAATTTCAGGAGATTAGTATTGCTTCTTTCTTAATCCTGGAGTTAGCATGTTTAAATAGAAAAGGTACAAAAAAAAACTTTAAAGCAGAACAGCATTCACATCTCTCCTGTATTTTTGTTTCTCTTTTTTTCTCAGTTCCAGACTTGCAGTCACAAACCTAGAAATTATAACAGAGAGCCACGACTCTGAGCAATTTACCTAACCTGATAATGCTCCCAGGTTGCTACTGAAAAGGAACAATTGTGTCCAGTGGGCTTACCAAGTTAAAATCAAGAAATCACTACTTAAATGCAAAGAAGTGTGAGCACACCATGAAATTACACATGTAGATGTTCTTCATTCCACATTGCTGCAGTCCTAACCATTGGGGTAGTCCGCTGTCCAGTCGGCCCGAATACCAAAGTATATGGCTGACGTCGGTCAAGGCGCATTAGACTGACGTCAGGACGTCAGGGTACTAATGCGCATGACCGACGTCATATCCTCAGTCTTTTTTGCCGCATGGTCCGATGCAGAAGCAGTTTTGCGAGTGCAGGTTGGCGTTCTGAAATATTTCCGAAGTCGGAGTTTCAGACCGGATCAAAGTTGGCTAAGTACCCCGTTGGGGAACATTTTGGTTTTTTCTTGCCTCAGTATTTAACCGGATGTCAGAAAAAGTGAATAACTGTATTTCTTGTGGGAAGCAGATACCTCATAGGGATTACCATACTCTGTGTATACCTTGTTTAGGGCCTGAGCACGACGTTGTTGGTTGCCGCTCTTGTGCTAGATTTAACAAACGCACTATTAAGAGAAGGTTAGACTGTGCCAGGTTAGTGTTTGGGAAGCGTTGCAATTACAAAATGCCGTCGGATGCTCCGACGCCCGCTTCGTCCAAAAAGCGCAAAGATAAAACAGCAAAGCCTAGGGTTGATGAACCGGCAGTCCCGGACGTCGGTTCTTTAGAAGGCTCAGTGGAGCCAGAGGTTTTGCCAGGAGTTTCTTTGGAGTCTCAGGCAGAGACTTTACTGTTACAGGATGTGCCCTCTCAGGAGGTAGGCCAGGCTGAGGGGGCTTCTCAGGTAACTGTTCTTCCCTCTCTTCCCAAGATAGTTAGAGCTTCTCCTACTGTTTCCAAAACTTCTTTGAGAGGTAGGCCAAGTTCAGCTTCAGTGGGGGCTTCTCCTAGCACTTCAGGTTCTGTGCCTAAGAAACATATGCTTAAAATGGCAGAAGATTTAATTACTATGATTAGAGGCTCTATGCCCCCTCCTGATAAGAGGCCTAGGGTGGAACCTGAGTTTGAGAGTTTGGAACAGTATTCAGAGGCTTCGGAGTCTTCTGCGGAAGACTTGCAAGAGTTTCCTCCTTATTCTGATTCTGATGTGGATGATTCCACACCTACAGCTTCTCCTCCTGAGGATTTCTCATTTTCAGAGACTCTGCATTCCATGAGGGAACACTTTAAATGGGAAGGCCAAGATTACTCTGATTCCAGGAAAAGGCTTAGGGAATTCTTATTTTTACCCCAACATAGGCCCTTAGCTATACCTCCTGTGTTGAATGTGGTGGAAGATGTTTTTGCAGAGGCTTCCCTGAACCCTGACTCTTTGCCTCCTGCTCCTGTTAAACCTGATAGGTACTATAGGGTGCCCGAAGCTCATAAGTATTTGTTTAAGAGTCCTAGGGCGGACCCAGAAACTGTTTCTCAGGGGCCTAAAGGTGTTAAGGCCTCTGTGGTTAAAAATCCTGTTCCCACTGATAAAGAGGCAAGGGCTTTGGATAGGTGGGGAAAGAAAGTGTATACTTCTTCCACTCTAGCCATGAGGCGTTGAATTGTCAGTTTCACATGCTAAAATATCAAAATTATCTCCTTTCACAATTGAAATCTAAGGTGGATGCTTTGGCGGAAGGTATAGAGTGTAAAGAGTTGCTGGATTTAGTTCATGTGTCTGAACAAGTGGGTAAGCATTCTTTGCAATGTGGTTTTGATGCTGTGCAGGCCTCCTCGAGGGTGGCTGCCACTAGTTCTGTTCTTCGCAGGCATGCCTGGTTGAGGGATCAGAATTTAGCAGAGCATGTTAAGACTAGGATTTTGGATGCTCCTTTGCAGTCTGATGTGTTATTTGGTTCGCCTGTGGAAGCAGTTTTAAAGAAAATGGAGGACAAAGCTAAGTCTATGCAAACTGTTAAAGATTCTTTGCAGGTGCAGCCACCAAAGTTTAGTAGAAATTGGCCTACTAAGGGATGGACATATCCTGCTTTTGATTCCCAGTCTAGGGGTAGGTCTAGACGTGGTAGGGGCAGAGCTCAAGGTTCTTTTAGGCCTAGGACAGGGAGTTCACCCGCTCAGACTTCTGGTGAGGGCAGGGGTCAGTCCTTTCGTAAACAGACCCAATGACCTGCCTTTTCAGCTGCCAGTAGATTCTCGTCTGGTAGCTCCTTTGGGAGGAAGACTGTCTCTTTTCAAAGAAAATTGGGATTTAATCACTCAAGACAGATGGGTGTTGGATATCATTCACCACGGTTACAGGTTTTATTTCCACACATTGCCCCCTTTCAAAGGCATGCCAGACGTTCCTCCCCCACAAAGGGAAGAGGCTCACAAGCAAATTTCTCTGTTACTCCAAATAGGGGCCATTCAGCCAGTCCCTATACCAGAAAGGGGCCTAGGATTTTATTCTCGCCTGTTCCTAGTACCAAAGAAGGGGAACACGTGGAGACCAATTTTGGATTTATCTATCCTCAACACTTATCTGGACATTCCCAAGTTCAAGATGTTGACGTTACAACAGCTTTTACCTCTGCTGGGCAAAGATCATTGGATGGTAACTTTAGATCTCAAGGAAGCTTACCTTCATGTGCCTATAAGACTGTGTTGCAGGAAGTATCTGCGTTTTCGAGCTGGAAATTCTCATTATCAGTTCTCTGCATTGCCCTTTGGCTTATCTACTGCGCCCAGAGTATTCACAAAGGTTCTGGCTCCAGTGATAGCTTACTTCAGGCTAAAAGGAATTCAAATCTATCCTTACTTGGACGACTGCCTGATTCTGGCTCAAGAAAAGGAAGACCTTCTACAGCATCTGGAATATGTCATAGCAGTGCTAAGATGCCTAGGGTATTCTGTGAACGAAATAAAGTCCAGTCTAGTACCCTCTCAAGACATGTGCTTTCTGGGTGTGAGACTGAATACAGCAGCCCAGATGGCCCTTTTAACCCCGGACAAACAAAAGAATCTTTCCAGTTACTTCCATCAGCTATCTCTTCAGTCCGGGCTGACTGCAAGGACAGTCCTACAAGCCTTAGGGTTCATGGCATCTTGTATTCTGGTGCTTCCCAATGCCAAACTGCATATGAGGAAGCTACAATGGTATCTCAAAATGTATGGACACAGCACTGCCAGGATTTGGACACTGTCATTCAAATAATACCTTGCATTCAAAAGGAATTTTTGTGGTGGGCTCAGGAATGTCACCTAAACAAGGGACTCTCTGTGACCCGGCCAGAGGCGAGTCAGATTCTAACGACAGATGCCTCAGACATTGCTTGGGGAGCTCATCTAAATGGAAAGTGGATACAAGACAAGTGGCCTGCCAGACTACAGCATCTACATATCAACATGAAGGAGATGTTAGCAGTCCAATTTGCATTGCTGGCTTTCAAGGAGTTACTTCTTCCAGGGCAGGTGTTGATTCTAACAGACAACACAACTGTCATGTGGTACATCAACAAACAAGGGGAACACATTCTTACCCATTGTGCAGGCAAGCAATGATTTTATGGGAGACTGCGCTCAGCTTGCAACTAACTCTTCAGGCAAGGTTTCTGCCGGGAGCACAGAACTCCTTAGCAGATGTGTTAAGCAGACAAATCATGGATCCCCACGAGTGGAAACTGGATCTTCATGTATTTCAAAGGTTGACAGTGTCCTGGGGAACTCCAGACATAGATCTGTTCGCTTCTCCACTAAACCACCAGCTGCCAAAGTTTTGCACAAAGAGGTTACATCACACAGCTTGGAAAGTGGATGCTCTTTCTTTCAGTTGGAAAAATCTTCATGTGTATGCGTTTCCACCTCTGCCTCTTCTTCCAAAGGTGCTTCTAAAGGTCAGACAAGACAAGCCAAGGATGATTTTAATAGCTCCAGATTGGCCTCGGCAACACTGGTACCCACTACTAAGGAGTCTGGTAAGGAAGCCTCCATGGCCTTTACCCTTGATTCCGCACCTGTTGTCTCAGAGAGACGGCCACCTGCTCAATGTCAAGCTTCGCTCTCTTCATCTAACAGCATGGCATATTCTGTTTTGAGAGACAGCCGGTCTCAACTTCCTCAACAAGTTTTGAATGTGATTATGGAAGCTAGAAGACCTAGTACAAGGAAAGTGTACGCAGAAAAATGGAAGAGATTTTTATTTTGGAGTGCAGCAAGGAATTTGGATATTTCTGAGCCTAATTTGAGTGTGGCTCTTCAATATCTTACTGAGTTATTGGACAAAGGTTTGTCCTTCTCTTCCATTAAGATTCATGCTGCAGCAATTTCAGCTCACTATGATTGTGACCCACCATTGTTTTCGCATCCTTTGTTCAAGCAGTTTCTCAGAGGGGCAAAGAATATAAGACCCCACGTAGAGCTCCTACTCCTGCTTGGGATCTCAATTTTGTGTTGGAAAAACTTACTCTACAACCTTTTGAGCCTCGGGTACTGCTGATTTGAAATATTTGTCATGGAAGACTGCTTTTTGTTGGCTATTACTTCTGCAAGAAGGGTTTCTGAGTTGCAGGCCCTTATGGCAGTAGAGCCCTTTCTGATTTTCCATAAGGATAGGGTATCATTACGTACTAATCCTTCCTTTATGCCTAAGGTGGTTTCTAGTGTGGCTTTAAACCAAACTATTCATTTGCCTACTTTCTATGCAGATCCCCAAAATAAAGGGGAAAAGATTTTGCACACTTTAGATGTACATAGGCAGTTGCGTTATTATTTAAGCAGGACTAAGGATTTCAGGCAGTCTCAGCAGTTGTTTGTTTCTTTTGCTTTGAGTTCTCAGGGCAAGCCTGTGTCTAAGCAAACTATTTCTAAGTGGATTGGGTTTTGCATTTCATTTTGTTATTCCCATCATGGCAAGGAGATTCCAGCTGGGATTAGGCCTCATTCCACTAGGGCTACTGCCACTTCAACAGCATTTCTAAGGGGTGGCAACTAAGGATATTTTGGAGGCAGCTACTTGGAGTTCAGTGCATACTTTCTCTAAGCATTACCACCTTCCTCTCTACTCTAAATCTAGGGCTGGTTTTGCCACAGCTATTTTGCAAGGCATGTTGACAGCTCCTGCTTCCTTATGATTTGCCAGCCTCCCTTACCTCTGCTTTGGGATTCTACCCAATAGTTAGGACTGCAGCAATGTGGAATGAAGAACATAGTACAGTTTTGTACCTACCATAAATGTAGATGTTCGAGGATCCACATTGCTGCAGTCCAATTTACCCTCCCGCCTTCCCCTCTGTGTTTAGGGGTGGTGGTGTGAGTTGCTATATATTATTGTACATGTGTATATATATATTGTATATAGGTTTGGTGCAGGGCTTTTTGGTGTTTTGGATTGGGCCTTGTTTTTTTTAGGGTCTTCTGACATCTGGGGCAAGAAAAGACTGAGGATATGACGTCGGTCATGCGCATTAGTACCCTGACGTCCTGACGTCAGTCTAATGCGCCTTGACCGACGTCAGCCATATACTTTGGTATTCGGGCCGACTGGACAGCGGACTACCCCAATGGTTAGGACTGCAGCAATGTGGATCCTCGAACATCTACATTTATGGTAGGTACAAAACTGTACTTTTCGTCAAACATCCTTTTAATTTAAAGGAAAGTGCTTTCGTCCTCTAACTACATATAAAAGGACCTCATCACAGACCTAATAAATATCCACCCAAGGCACATTTAAGACACATTTAAATAACAAATCCCCCCATCATAAAACACCACATCAAATCCCAGTATTAGCACACAGACATACAAATAAAACATAAAACTTAGAATACATACATAAAAATTAAGTTAACCAATTAATTTCTATTGTGTTATTTAACCCATATTCTTTGAACCCTAACTTGAATAGATAAAATAGTGCAATAAATAAATACAGTATTAAAACTTAGCAGCATGAAGCTTTAATACTGCTAGCCTTTCTCTTTCTGACTACCTCACCCTCTTCACATGCTGCAATAAAACTGCTTCCCACAGGTAATTTGTTTCCAATGTTATCCCCTCCATTTCTCCACATTAATTGTGCTCTTTCTCATCATTAGCTCCTTGAACTCCCATCTAGTTATTCTTGTTTCATATCTTTGCTCCTTACCTGACAGCAAACCCTGAGATGGAAAAACTGCCACTTGCTAGCAGGCAGTGTACTTCCACACCTTCTACCCCTTCTGTCTTATTCAGTACTGCTGCCAGCTTAGTTCCCTTACTATCTCTTCCTCTAACCCTTGTGAGAGAATGTCTTGGCTTGTTACGTACAAAATTTTATTTTCTTCCCCACAACTGAGATGCACCAAAATCTGTGTTAGGTAGATTAACACCCCCCCCCCCCCCCACACACACACACCATGTTTTCAACAGCCTTTTCCTGCAATTCCATCCCTTGATCCCTTTCTTACTTACAAGAAAAGTTAACTATCCAGTGGATCCGTTTCTCTTAAGAACGCATGGTGTTAAATAGCTATTTAGTGGCAATGATTTGGCACAATTGCCAGCACTCTGCCAATGTCTAATTAGGTATCAGTCCTCTCTGCAGTAGAATGATAACTTACAACAATTCATTTTTTCTCTCTCGACCTCACAGTGACATAGATAAACTGCCCCAGCCCCCCCCCCCCCAAAAAAAAGCAAGAGCAGTAAGAATACATGCCAGGAAAAACAGTCTTGTATTCTATACAAATGCAAAGCTTTGGCTAGCTGCAGATTTTGCTTTCCATTTCTGCTCTGTGTCATTTTTTTATTTATTTATTTATTTATGCAGCCTTTAGTTTGATTATCTTTACAAACACGGAACGCAATATCGTAGCTAGCAGAAGCTTTGCTTTTGAGTATACGAAGAGATGCTCTAAATCCTGCACAGGTCCGATCCTGCACTTGGTACGCACTGAGTCAAAATTTAAATAAGGCTTGCAGGCAGTTAGGGACTGAATATGATTTTCAAGCATAACAGAACATGAACATACTTTATAGTTTAAAAGTAGCCCTACAACATTACATGTCTAAAGATTCGGAAGATGCCAATTTTGCGACTGCTGTTCACCTGGCAGCCTCATTTATTTACCAGCAAATACTGAAGGGACATTCATGCTCCTGTAACTCTATAATCAGCGATAGGTGTACGTTCTGCCCATCTGAAAAGAGAGGTTGGTTTCAGCTTCTTTTTAAAAAAAAAAAAAAAAGGTTTAAACTTTCGGTAGAAGTTTGCATTTGTGTAAAGTCACACACTACCATTAAAAAGAAAAGAACAGGCTCTGCAATTGCGAAGCAGTGAAGCAGGGAAGCCAAGCACAGATGTATCATATTCCAGAGGGAATTAAAACAGGACTGGAATACAACTTTGCATGCATAGTAATGCCTTTCCATGGTGGTATTGCTTGAACGTCATTAATGAAGTCACAAATAGGGAGGGGATTTGCTAAGTGGGAGGCAGTATTTCTGCTTCCGTCCGAAGCAAAATAGCAACAAGATAGTGTCCCTTTAACTGCATCATCCACTGACCGGTTCTCGTGATAAGCAAACTGAAGGGGGGGTCCAACAATGGAGCTGTAATATCCTTCAAGTGAGCTAATACCAACCGCTCAAAAGTCTTCATGACCACTAATGTCAAAGCAACAGGCCTGTAGTCATGCAGTCCTGTTATACTGGATTGTTTAGGGACTGGAATGATTGTGTTTTGTTTGAAACATAAGGGAACTTCAAACGGCTTTAATGATTTATTAAAAATCTTAGTAAAAACAGGAGCCAGTTGATCAGCACAGGTTTTTAAACAGGAAGGTGAAACTCCATCTAGACCTGCTGGTTCCTTAATGTGCTGTCTTTTAAAAAACAACACACATCTTCCTCAGAGATAATTAATGCAGGTTGAATGTGAGAATGTCTGAACAATGAGAGAGCTGGCAACAGTGTCATTTGTAGCCTGAGGCTTATCAAACCTACAGTAAAAAGCATTCAAGTAATCAGCCAGCTGGTAATTAGCTGCAGTGTAGGGGATGGTTTCCTGTAATTTGTAATTTTATTTATTTTATTTATTTTACATTTCTTTACCGGGCTAGTCCAACTGGATACATGTCCATTTTCAGTGGAGGCCCGAGGAGAAAAGCTCCAAGCTTACACAATATTTAATATCACAAGTAAAATAGAAACAACATTAAGAAAGTGTATAACAAAACATTAATAAAAAACAAAAGCATAAATAAAAACAAAAGATTAGTACATTATATATAAGGGATTTCACTATCTTCCAAACAAGTAAGTCAGTAAAATAGAGAGAAGATATTTATATAGAGGATAGTTATGACATCTACAGGATAGGACAGTATTTTAAAAATAGGCTTGGTAGGTAGATGGGTTAGGTAGAGCAGTTTAGAGTAGAAAGGTCAGTGAGTGAAAAAGTTCAAAGAGTCAAGATTAAAAGAGATATTTAGGAGACAGAGTAGTACAGATGAAAAAAGTATGAGAGAAGCAATTAGTCAGGGTTATTACAAGAGCATAACCAGTGGTTGGAGAGGAAATGTTTAAGGTTAGTTTTGAATAGTGGGAGAGATGTAAGAGCAGTAAGGTCAATTGGTAGGAGGTTCCATATTTTCCCAACAAAGTTAGTAAATAGAGAGTCTCCTGCTGAGTTATTAGAAAAAGAAGTTTGCTTGTTTAATGTTTTGTAGACCTTTCCACGCTGATGCAGGATCATTGGCTTAAACTGTTTTTTTTTCAGCTTTTCAGAGCAGTTCTTTTTAACCACTTTTGATTTCCTTTGTCAGTGTGTTCCTTGCCAGTCTAAAAAGTGTTCTATCCCCACTTCTGTAGGCATCTTCCTTGGCTTGACAAAGCCGGTTAAATTTAGCAGTAAACCAGGGTTTGCCGCTGTTAAATTTTAACCAGGTCTTAGTGGAGACACGCATAGCTTCACAGAAGCTAACATAAGATGTTACTGTGTCTGCCAGTTCATGCAAGTTAGCAGCAGAGTCTTCAAAGACTCCAGTCTGTACAGTCAAAGCTGGTTTGCAGCTTCAGCTTTGCCTCAGTAGTCCACCTTCTTACTGTATTGATCACAGGTTTAACATATTTTTTAACCTGCTCTTATAGATGGGAAGCAAATGAATCGGACAGTGGTCAGAAAAGCCCAAAGCTGCAGGGGGTACAGCACAATAAGCATGTTTTAACACTGTATAACAATGATAGTGTGTTCCTGTCTCTGGTGGTACACTTTTTATATGCTGTGTAAATTTAAAGTTCATGGCCGAGATTTGCCTTATAAAAATCCCCTAGAATAATCAGAAAGGAGTTTGGATAATTCTGCTGCATCCACATTGTCTGATCAGACAGTTCTTGTAGTACTGCACTCTCGCATGCTTGAGGTGGAATGTAAACACTAACCAGAGTAAATGAAGGGAACTCTCAAGGTGAATAAAAATGTCTACAGTTAACAAAAAACATTTCTAAGTCAGGGCAGCACATTTTAATTAGAACTGTGACATCAGTACACCAACCTTCATTGATATAAAAGCAGATTCCACCTTCCTTACTCTTCCCCGATGTCTCTAATGCTCAGTCCAGTCTGTAAAGTTGAAAACTGGGAAGATATAATACAGAGTCCGGAATGGATTAATTTAGCCAGATTTCTGTGAAACACAGTACAGAAGAAAGTGAAAAATCCTTGAATTTCATTGAGAAGTAAAAGTTCACCTATCTTATTGCATAGGAAATGGAGGCTCGCCAGATGTAAACTTGGGAGTGTTCAAAAACCCATCTGTCTCAGCCTAATGAGTGCACCAATTCACTTCCCCCTTTTGCGATGCCTATCACTGCTGCTCCCTCAACTAGGATCTCCAGAAAATTCTCTGAAATTATCACTCCCTAAATAAATTCACTTTTGTAAATACAAACTCACTGGACTGGATTGTCAGTACACCAACCAGGAGTCCAACCGTACTGGATCTGGCCCTTACTAGTATGGGAAAGTACTGCATACCCCCTAGTGTAATGTCTTCCTCTTTTGAAGTAAAAATAAAACCTGGACCCCAGGAATATTCAGGAACTACTCTAAAGTTAACCTCCTACCATTAAAGGAAAACTCCACCTTAGAACTCAAAAAAAAAATATATATTTTTTTCATTGTATCTTTGTTTTTGTGCTATTTTAATGCCTCAAAATCACTCCAAATGCTTCTTTTACAATTTTAATGCGTTCCTTTCAAAGTGGCGGATGATGGGGCCTGCCCTGGTAACGTGATCTTATTTTCTTGCTTTCCTTCCTTCTTCCCAGAATACATTTCAACTCCTCGTTATATGACTCATGCCAGACATAAGGAAGTGGTGCTGTTTTCTCATGCCATTAAAATATAATGGCAGGACTGTGAAGCACTGTCATCTAAACACACCTTCTGTAAAAGAGCTGCTTCTCTGTTTGCCGTACTGAGCCTCATTTATCTCTCTGACAGAGCTTGTTCTATGCTATAAATCGCTGTTAGCTACTTGCAGCAAAAGAAAGCATATAAAAAGTTTTTTGTAAGAGGAGTTTTTTGTAGTCCTAACAAACTTGATAAACCCTCCCCCGTACTCTCATGCCAAGGTGTGAAAACTCTCACTGCAGTAAATGATTCCTTACTGTACATTTACAAGTGACAAGTAGGACTCTAAACTTAGTCTGTCTGCTACTTCTCAATGCCTTCAGTGTGAGGATGTTTCTCTCTCATGATTGATGCAGACTTAAAATGTGCTTTACTAGTTCCTTAATTATTTCCTATCATGTTCTCCCTCCTTTTTTCTACTTCATATTTATTTATACTTTGGTAACCAGGAAAGTAAACTGGTTCCAGGATCCTTTTCAGCCACAACATAAGCTATGCTGGCAAAGATAATAACAGTGATTAAATGCACTTATCAATACAAATAAAAAAATACTGACAGAAAGACCTTGACCAAGATTGCATGTGGAACACATAGCCAAAGTGTGACCAAGTAAATCATTGAGCAAAATTTACTAGAATGCATACATTAATAATGCTTAAATATTATGTTTATTATAAATTCATTGTATGCACACATATTACACACACACACACACATAGATATATAGAGTGTGTGTGTGTGTATGTATGTGTTTCTGTATATGTATATAAAGGACGTGTAGAAAAGCATGTGTGTGTGTATGTATTTAAACACAGTTAATTTCTTCTGATTTCTTTTTCTTGGTGTTCTTAATGCAAGGACACATAGTAAATGTACGTTAAAGTAAATTCAGCTGTATATTATGGTTGCTATCTTACAATGCAAGGACTGACTCAAAGTTAGTGGGAATCTCTTACAATGGATCTGCATGCACCAGATATGCATCCCCATCTGGAAGGATGTCACACAAAGCATAAAAGACTTTTTTTCTGAACAGTATCAGTGCACCTAGTTGATAGGGTTGCCACCTGACTCTTTTTCTGCAGTTCTGGCCTGTGTGTGTGTGTGTGTGGGGGGGGGGGGGGGGGGGATGAAAATGGTAAATACAAGAAAAAATATTTACTGACTTTTCTCTAAATGTCACAAAAATCTTTGCAACTACTCGTAAGTTATCTTAACACAAACTATTATAAGTAACATTTAAAGCTTAGAATTTCAATGCTGTGTTGCTGCTTATGTAAATTTGTCAGAAGAGTTGACAATTTCCTTTAAAGCTCTGACTGATCTAATTGCTTTGTTTTGCTGTGAAAGGGGAGTGTTAAGTTCTCCTCCCCTCTGCAATAAAAACAGTGGAAACAATTCCACAGCTTTCTTTCTTTTTTTGTATCAGCTGCTGTGTTCCTGACAACAGGATTAATTGCCCATCTAAGATTGACAGCAGTACCTGACAGGGTAAACTATAGATGTAACTGTGTCTATGATATGTCATGCAGGTGGAGACCAACTTTTCTGCAAAGTATGTGAGAAGTTGATTTTAAAAAAAAAAAGAAGTCGGTGGGATTTCCCTTCCTTTGACTCCAATGCAAGGAAATAAAACGTTTTATTAAAAATTACAAGCAGGTTTCTGGTACATACATAATGCTGGAACCATATTGTAGGGAGAAAAGAAACCCAACGATTGAGTTAAACTGTATGAGAGGGTGGAGTGTTCCTTTAAGTGATAAACTGGCAAAATGTCAAGCCCCCATAAACCCTGATAACACAGCTGGTTATGCAGACCTGTTTTCACAAACACTATACAAGCTTGTTAATATCTGCATAGAGGCAGCTGTACCCACCAGGAAGAAGTACAGAACTAACTTAAAAAAAAAAAAAACAAGCCACCCTGGTGGAATCAAAAATCAGTAGGCTGTATAGGAATAAAATCATGGCAAAAATTAGGAGGTACAGAACCCAGCAGGATAAAAGCACACTCATCAAACTAAACAAACAACTCAGAGTACAAATAAAGTCTACCAAAACCAAATTTCAGGTTAATTTGATCTCCCAGGCCAAGGACAACCACAAGGCATTCTTTAGCTATGTCCTCAAACTCTAAAAGCAGTACACACAATTGTGTGCAGAGCTCACTGTAAATGGAGCCACCTATACTGAGCCAGAAGATATAGCAAACCTACTGATCGACAAATTCAGCTCCAACTTTACCCCTCTCTCCCCCCCTCAACCTTGCCTCCGGAAACGCCATCAAATTTAACTCCCTCTGCTGTCACTAGGGAACAGGTCCTTAATGCTCTCTCTAAGGCCAGGAGCGCTGCATCAGTGAGCCCAGGCAGTATCCCATGATGCCTTCTAAATAGCATGAAATATGCCCCATCAGACCCTCTCCATTTGCTGTTAACTGTAGCCTCCAAACCGGCTTCATGCCTCATGAATGGGAACAGCAACAGTCATCCCTCTGCACAAAGGTAGGTCATCCACAGACCTTGGAAATTACAGACCCATACGTTTCAGTAGTCTCGTATACAAAACCATGGAAAGAATTATCATGGAAATGATCAGTAATGATATAGTAAACCTCCAGACACTAGATCCAACCCAGTTTGGTTTCAGCAATGGCAGGTCATGCCTACTCAACCTGGTGGACTTCTTCGAGAGGGTCACCAAAGCAGTGTGGATGAGAGCAGAATGATTCACACTGTCTACCTTGACTTGGCCAAGGCATTTGACATAATACCCCTCTCGGGCATTGTTGACAAACTGTAGGTTGGGTACAAACCCTTGCGTCATCAAATGGATAGCCAACCAGCTCACAGACAGGACCCAGAAAGTTAGACTTGGGAAGTCCACCTCTACAACAGTCAGTCACACGTGGAGTCTGTCAGGGGTCAGTCCTTGGACTGCTCCTTTTTTAGCATTTACTTCTCTGAAGTCAAGGCCAGTGTCAGTGGCCGCTGTCTGACTAAATTTGCAGATTATTGCAAATTAGGAACTGTCATTGAATCCCACACTGCCATAAGTGTTCTCCAGGAAGAGCTGACACAGGCAAACAACTGCTGTCAGAGCCATGGACTAAAACTAAATGCCAAGAAATGCATGATAGTATCCTTTGGGAAGTCATCCATCCCTGGCAACTATCATATTGACAACACACCCCTTAAAGTTGTCCCAGTTGTCAGGGACTTTGGAACACACACAGGAGGTAATCTAGCCTTTGAACATCACGTGTTTACAGTAGTGAGGAAATCATTCTATGTTGCACAACTTATAAACAATGGTACGGCATCTAGGTCCAAGGAAGCCATTGTTCCACTGTATCTGGTATTCATAAGATCTTTCATTGACTACAGTTCTCCCCTTTGGGTATGTACAGTACCTAACCAGGCATATCCAACAGTTACAATGTCCACAGAGGTTCCTCACTAAAAAATACAGGGTGCAAGTAACATGTCCTATGCAGACTGCTTCAAGGCCCTATCTCTGTATACTGTCTCCTGCAGGCTGTTGAGGGGAGATCTATGCCTGGTATACAGGGCATTGTCAGAGCCCACTCTGATGGACCTTCTGCATAGCTGCAAAACAAACAGCACCAGAATTACCCATTCTAAAGACTTAAACCTTGCCTGTGATATAAATAGGACCTGCTGGAGAGACAGGTACATGTATCCCAGAGACTACCCCATCTCTGGAACAGGCTCCCCGTCCATGTGAAGTCGAGTTCATCCCTAACCCAATTCAAGTGTGACTTGGACAGTTGGATGGGGAGCAGGAAATTCATCCCTGATTTGGCACCTATGTCTCTAATGGACACAGGCAGCCAGTAAATGTTTGATCTCCCAGGCTCCTGTTTGTGAATGTTTAACCTCACAAGCCTCTGCTTTTACTTACCAAGTGTACCAGAACTGTTCAGAGGTCTGGGATCCATGGCTAGGCTTAAAAAGCCCCTTGTAGTTGTTAGCCTAGTAAACGCATATGAACCCATGAGCTTATTTACATTACGATCTGACCATTCCTTCATCCTTGCCATGTCTTTTCTTTTACTTTTATCATCCTTTGCCATTTGCATAAGCTTGATTTTCCTCCGAACACCTATGCAGTACCATCAATAAACCTCTAAAGTTCAGAATACTAGTTCTAGTATCGAACCCTGTATTGAATATCTCTCTAGTTCAAAACTTATTCTTCAGAGAGTATGTCCATTAAAGACCTACATGTAGAATTACTAGTTTTTTAAACTGTGTGCATGGGTGGGGGCCATGTGCATTTTTGCCTGTATGTGTGGGTAGGAAGGAGACTTGAAATCCTGAAATGAAACAAAAGTTTCACTTTCAGTTTTGATAAGTCAAAATATTGTAAAAATGAAGTTTTGTTCTATTAACTTTGTATATTTTCAGCTTCTGTGGAGCTGGGAGAGGAATTAGTAGTAGTATGAACCAAATTATGGCACCCAGGAAGGATACTGCACGTAAAGAAAGAACTGCTGCTGGGCGGTTTTTAATAACAAGACATTTTCCTTACCTGTGTCTACATTGGACTACTTTTAGTAGGGAGAAGAGACCATGGAAAGAATTGATACAAGGATGCAATATGTATTGTAGGTGGTGTCGTGACTTGGTGCGGAGGTTGATTGTTTTAATGGCAAAGTCACAACACTGAAATTCAAATAATTTTGTCTATTTTGAAAAAAATTGGTGGATGTTTAGGCAGAAAGCACTCAATGCACAGATCACAAAGATGTAAATGCACTCTGTCATTAAACAGGCAATAAAAAGCATTGAATGTCAGCTGCGTGCAGATAATTTCAGACAGGTTGGCTTCCTTGAAGATCTGGAAAGTGATTTGCTCTGTTGTTTGTGCTAGATGGCTTCTCTGAAGTTGCTAGCTGTTGTCAGAGGGCTGTGATCATTGAAAGGAGTTTCTGCGGTATAAATAAACTGACTGTGGAGAAACTCCTTTTGTAAAAGATTTTAATAAAGGCATTCATATTTATGGACAAATGTTGGCCTTGTAATGGGAATCTTTGGGCGTTAGTGGTTAAACTTATTAGTTTGCTTCTTTTTCTTTTACTTAACTAAGTAGTAATATGAAACAAAATAAGTTTCAACGCATTATGAAAATTAAGCAAATCAGGACTGTTTGTGCAATACTGTTTCCTGTATGACTCAGAATAATAAGCTGTTGGGGGCTGGGAGCTTTTTGCCAGTGAGTGTATGCTCCTGAATAACCTAGCAGGATGCAAGGGAGGGGAAAGTAGGCAGCTTTTTAAATTAGAACGCTTCTGCAGAGGTGTGTGTTTGTGTGATTCTACCAGAAAGAGGAGGTTTAACTGAGCCTGCCACACCTTCTTCCCCTTTAAAAGGTAGGACATTTAGTACATGATTGTTCTGGAGCTCTACCAAGTGGATGCAGCAGCCTGATCTGAAAGTTTTAAAGAACAAGCTGAATCTTAAAGGGAGTAAGTAGTTCATGAGTTGCCAGAAGAAACTGAAAGGACTGGCAATAAAACAAAACAAACATAAATTAAAGGACAGTCACAGGTGAGCAGCACTTTCAGCTTTAAAAGATATTGGTATTTAAATATATATGTGTGTGTGTGTGTGTGTGTGTGTGTGTGTGTGTGTGTGTGTGTGTGTGTGTGTGTGTGTATATATATATATATATATATATATATATATATGTGTGTGTGTATGTGTGTGTGTATATATATATATATATATATATATATATATATATATATATATATATATGTATGTATGTATTTTTTTGTGTATGTGCATATATAGTACTGAGACATCAGAAAGAGGCATTTTATTATATGCTACTCCTGATTAGCTCAACACAACTTGTTTCTCTTTGTGGTATAGTGAGAAAAAAGCTTTACCTGATCTTTAAATAAAGAGCTTTAATTATAATAAAGAACTGTGAGCTGTTCTTTGTAATAGGCAATCTGTATATTAAATTATTGTGCTGGACTTTGGAAAATAATTAATTGTTGTTGGCATGAGGATTTGTAGGACAGTGTTTTTCTTCCTCCAGATGAGCACTGTTTATTTCAGTGGTCAATAGAATAGTAACTTTGTCTGTCTTTGTGTTCCAGGTGGGGTATTGGCTTTTCAACACTGCACATAGCATTTACTGAGTGTTATTTATTACATTTCTATTTTGGGTGATGTACACATTTTGCAGTTTCTTAACTAGTGGTTGGTTACATGTTTCAGACTTTGAGCATTAATTAGGCTGACAGTTTTACCTAATTATTGGCTGGTATGTTCAATTGCCAGTTACTGTATAAACAGCTGCCTGACTGACATTTAGATTTATCCTAGGGCATTTATTAGCCCTTGGCATTTTTCTTCATCAAGGAAAGTACTGATTAAAAATCCTACTTTGAGTCAACATTATCTAGCCATTTATCTGATCAGCCGGAAATGTATTTGCTTATTAAAGTTGCTGGTTTTCAGGATTTGCCCAATTCAGACTGTCTGCATTTATCTAATCTATCAGAAATTTATTTAAGGTTCAACTTTTCAAGACTTCCCAGACTCAGAATTTACTGCAAAACCTTTAAATCAAATTGGCGACTTTACATTAGTAGTTGCCAGTTAATTTTTTGCCTGTTTTATAAGGCAGCTTGTTCAAAACTGTTTGTGGAGTGACCAGGTTTGGTTAAACAGTGATGAAACACTGAAGTGCATGCAGCAAGATTCAGTTACTGATTCACATATGTGTGTATTGTTAGAGGGTTTACTTAGAATGTAGTGATAGCAAAAGGACGGGTCTCACACACACACACACACACACACACACACACACACACACACACACACACACACACACACACACACACTGTCTCTTTCTCTCTGTTTCTGTCTCTATCAAAAAAAAGGGTATTTGTCTACTATATTCAACTGTTCTGCCATTTTAACATTCTGCAGCATTTGAAGCTACTTATTGCCTAGTTTACATTGTCTTTTCTCCTGCTGAAAGACCGTATTTTGTGTTATTTAGTTATTTTAAGGGGAAAAGTCCATCTGAACATTGCCCATTTTCATTGGATCGGTAGGGAGAAAGTGTCCACTTGTGCCAAGTCATAAGTTTTTACATCATCAGAAAGTTAGTAAACAACTTAGCACAACAGCCATAGGACTGTTATACAGAAATCATGGCACTGCTAGATAGAAACCCATGTCAAAAATACAATCATTGTAAATGACATGCAGTACTAAAAAAAAAAAAATCAGTTTGATACAGTTACAGAAACAATGAAGTAACTATGAGAAGAACAATGTAGATATAGTAAAAATAACACATACAGTGGTTATAAAAAGTGTACACACCCCTGTTAAAATGCCAGGTTTTGTGATATAAAAAAATGAAACCACAATAAATCATTTCAAAACTCAGTTCAATTGAAAAACAAATCTGTTAGGGGAAAAATATAAAAAGTAAAAAATAAAAAACTTACAATAAATTGGTTGCATGAGTGTGCACACCCTTAAACCAATACTTAGTTGAAGCACCTTTTGATTTAATTACAGCATCCAGTCTTCTTGGGTGCACACCAGCCATCAATTAAAGAGCCTCTGATTAACCCCAAATAAAGTTCTGCTGTCCTAGTAGAATTTTCCTGACATTTACTCAGTTGCCTGCTACAGCAAATGCCATGGTTCGCAGAGAGCTTACAAAGCATCAAAGAGATCTCATTGTTGAAAGGTATCAGTCAGGAGAAGGGTACAAATAGATTTCCACAAGATTGGATATACCATGGAACACAGTGAAGAACAGTCATCAAAAGGTGGAGAAAATATGGAACAGTGACGTTGCAAAGAACTGGACGTCGCTCCAAAATTGATGAAAAGACGAGATGAAAACTGGTCAGGGAGGCTGCTAGGAGACCTACAGCAACACTGAAGGAGCTGCAGGAATTTATGGCAAGTATTGATTGTGTACTACATGTGACAACAACCTCCCGTATTCTCCATATGTCTTGGCTATGGGGTAGGATTGCAAGATGGATGCCTTTTCTTATACAGAAGAACATCCAGGCCTGGCTAAAATTTGCAAAACAATACATCAAGTCTTCCAAAAGCACGTGGGAAAATGTGCTATGGTCTGATGAGACCAAGGTTGAACTTTCTGGCCACAATTCCAAAAAGATACATTTGGCACAAAAACAACACTTCGCATCACCAAAAGAACACCATCCCCATGGTAAAGCATGGTGGTGGCAGTATCATGCTTTGAGGTTTGTTTTCTTCAGCTGGAACTGGGACTTTAGTCAAGGTGGAGGGAATTATGAACAGTTCCAAATACCAGTCACATTTGGCCCAAAACCTTCAGGTGTCTGCCAGAAAGGTGAAGATGAAGAGGAATTTTACCTTTCAACATGACAATGACCCCAAGCATACATCCAAATCAACAAAAGAATGGCTTCACCAAAAGAAAATTAAAGTTTTGGAATGGCCCAGCCAGAGCCCAGACCAAAATCCAATAGAAAATCTGTGGGGAGACCCGAAGAGGGCTGTGCACAAGAGATGCCCTCGCAATCTGACAGATTTGGAGTGCTTTTGCAAGGAAGAGTGGGCAAATATTGCCAAGTCAAGATGTACCATGCTGATGGACTCCAACCCAAGAAGACTGAATGCTGTAATTAAATCAAAAGATGCTTCAATAAAGTATTAGTTTAAGGGTGTGCACACTTATGCAACCAACTTATTGTACGTTTTTTATTTTTTATATTTTTCCCCCTAACAGATTTGTTTTTCAATTGAATTGTACAGGTTATAAGTCACACTAAATGTGGGGAAAGTTTTGCAATGATTTATTGTGGTCTAATTCTTTTATATCACAAAAACCTGGCATTTTAACAGGGGTGTGTACACTTTTTATATCCACTGTATGAGTATAGACAAATGATATATTTATTTTGTTTATCATTGTTTACCTTGAAAATCTGACTGGGATAAAAACTCTTTTTCAGCAGTGGCCTGGGGAGAAATGTTCCTCATTTAACACCAGTTTTTAGCATATAGACATATACATATACATTATATATATATATATATATATATATATATATATATATATATATATACACACACACACAAAATATAGGTAAGTGTACATAAATGAGAGAAAAAGCTTTAATAGCTTACAGAAATTTCATTTAGAAACAGAACACATACATAGCTTACATAGCCATGTACAATGTTGAATACTCCTTAGAAAAACCTTGTATATAGCAAAGAGAGATGTAATATTGCCTATGATTTATAGCAATTAAGAGGTAACTTAGCTATGGAAATACTAGAAAGGGGGAAGGTAGCTGATAAAGAAGTATAGTGTAATACTTTCATACTTGCTCTTTGACTAATGTATCTTTACATTTAAGATTGAAAAGTAAAGTAATTAGGAAAGTGAGAAAAGTTGGGGCTACATGGACTGTTATAAGGAGTATTGGTTTTGGATAGATGGGGAGGGCATGGGGATAGGGGTTGATCTAATTAGAGGCAAGAGATTGAGTCTAGTCGCTTTGTGCCTGTGATTATTAAATAATTTATGTAAATACAGTATCCCAGCTGCATTTCCATTCCTTAGGTATGCATCGAATGATTTCCTGAATGGATGTTTTGCTAAATGAATTGATAAAGTGTGAGAAGGGGACTGTTCAGTAATTTAAAAATAAAGGCTGAAAATGAACAGTCTCAGATGATTATGGAGAGGAGGTCTTAAGTGTGGACTGGTCAAAGGTCTCAAGAAGGCATATACCAGCTATGGACTTCTTGCTAGGGTAGTACACACCATAATGGGCTACTTTAGCAGACAATTTGATATGTTTACTTTTAGCACCTTTGGTAGGTTATCACTTAAGGCAAAGGCAGTATTCATTAACAGAAAAGAAAACAGTGTTAATGTTCTTTTTTATTTAATTTACATACATTATACATCACATGTAATTTCTTACTTTTTAATTATCATCAGTCCAACATTACATTAAATTGCTGAATTCCTACCTTCCCTTAACCCTCATTCCTCCTCCTCCTTCTCTTGAACATTATTCTGTATATATTGTTCCCACAATTTCCATTTATTTCTGTGTAATTTGCTTCTTCTCTTTTCTAAAGATCCCTCTTCCAATTTATTTATTTATTTATTTTTTATAATATTCAATGTTTTAAATACAGTTGGTTTTGACCTTGATTTCCGTTTTCTAGTAATTGGGTTTTTTTGTTTTTTTTTTGGGCAGCTAACAGAATTAAATTTAGTAAGTGCCACATTCCTATTTTGGACACAATAGAAGACTCTTCTTGGGTTCTGTTAAAGCAGCTTTATTTTATACAAACACATCACAATAGAAGTTTACTAACTTTAACTTAAGTAGTTGTATACAAACTAACTGCTGTAATCATACATGCTTACTCTCTGGCTGCACTCTCAAAATGGCACTAGGAATGGCACGTGCTTAACATTTATACGTGCAATCTCAGTCTTTGATGTCCTTCTTAAAGATGCAGCATGTAGCACGTGGTCCCTGATCTACATCCTCCCTCTTGAAAAAACAATGCATGCAATGTTATGAATCTTTTGGCATGCAGATATCACAGACAGTTATCAGTTATGTATTTATACAAGCTATGATACATAGATACATAGTTAAGTCCATGTTGCTACACATTTCACACTGGGCTTAGATACTTGTCCATAGCGTGTGACATAAAATTGGGAATTGGGTTTAACTATTGGAGCTGTCTCTGAAAAATGTTCAATCTTTGATTTATTTGGAACATCTTCAGGAATGGAATCAGAGGTAGGAACGCACTCTGGGATAGAAACTACATTTGGTTCACTGTGGGATTTAGAGTCCATGTCACTTTAACAATGTTGTGATGATGATTCTGATACAGGTAACATATATTTACTATTTCGTCTGTACTGCGTTCCTTCCGAATCTATAAGGTAGTATCTCTGTTCAGGACACTTGTTAATAACTTGACCTATGCGGTTGAAATTTTTTCTGTTTGAAGTCTGACCGTTTCTCCTTCTCTTAATGGAGAAAAAAGTTTGCTTGACTTGTACGATGACTTCTGGATTGAATGTTTCTTAAATAATTGAGCTTTGATGGTATTATTATTCTTGGCTTTAGTAGATTGGTAGGAATAGGTAGCATAGTTTTTGTTGCCTAGAAAGAAGTCGTTTAGCTGGAGATCTGAGAACATCGTCATGAGGTACGTTCCTAAGGTTAAGCAGTCTGAATTTGACACATCTTGACCTTTCAAGTAGTTGTTTTGCACTCTGTACAGCAAGCTCAGCAAGGCCATTTGACTGAGGATACTCAGGACTGGTGGTGATATGTAAAAAGTCCCATTCTCTTACAAATTTCTGAAACAACTGGCTAGTAAATTGAGCACCATTGTCAGAAATAACTTTGTGCGGACTACCATGGACTGAGAAATGATGTTGCAGCTTCGTAATAACAGTAGTAGATGTGAGAGTAGGTAGTAGATCAATCTCAAACCAATTCAAATAAGAGTAGCAATACCAAGTAGTGTTGATTGTTCCACTCGAAGATATCAGTGGCTACTGTTGACCAAGGTAGTTCAGGAAGTGCGGTCTAGTACTATTGCATACTGAACAAGAAGAAAGGACTTTATCAATGTCTTTTAGTAATGAAGGCCAAAGTACTAATTCTCTCCCTTGCCTCTTAATGGATGCGAAACCTGGATGACCACAATGCAAAATTTGTATGTACTCATGTTGTAAGGAAGCAAGAACAACAATTTTAGTACCTTTGAAAATAATGTTATCTTCCATCAACATTTCATCTCTGTAGGGAAAATAGGTTTGCACTTCTGTTGGTACACTAGATTGCCTTGACGGCCATCCAACATTAAGGTGTAGTGATTGAGCTTTTGCAAAATTGGATCAGTCTTTGTGTGATCTCTCAACTCATCAAGCCTAGTGGTAGAAAAAGTATGCACTGCCATCGCTTTAAAGTCAAAATTCTCTGCGCTACGCTGTTCTGTTGTGTTCCTGGGTGATCTGGATAAGGTATCCGCCAGATAGAGTAGTTTGCCTTTCGTATAGACCAGTTTGAAGATGTACTTTTGCAATTTGAGTATCATTCTTTGTAATCTTGTTGGATCTGAATGCATAGGTTTCTTTAGAATAGTAACTAGTGGTTAGTGGTCAGTTTCAGTCTGAATAGCTCGACCCTAAATATAATTGTGAAATTTGGAACATCAAATACTATTGCCAGAAGTTCTTTCTCAGTTTGAGCATAGTACATCTCAGTTTTCATAAGTGTTCTAGATGCATAGGCTACTGGTCTGCCCTCTTGAAGTATATCTGAGCGTAGGCCAAATTTTCAAGTATCACAGGAAAGAGTGACTGGTTTGTTCACATCATAGTATCTTAATGTAGATGGGGTGGCACTTTCCTGCTTGAGGTCTTCAAATGCCTTCTGGTGCTGTTCTAACCATGACCATGCAATATTTTAGCGTGTTAGCTCTCTTAAAGGTGCTGTCAACTCACCGAAGTCTGATATAAACTTTCCTAAATAGCTGACCATGCTTAAGAAACACTGTAGAGCTTGAACATCGTCTGGTGCTGACATCTGAAGAATAGCTGCTTGCTTGTTCGGGTCTGGTCTCAAGCCAGTACTGGTAAGTAAATGACCTACATATGTAACTTCTGGGAGTCTGAATTTGCACTTCAGAGGATTGAGCTTCAAGTTCACTTCATGTGCTCTGTAGAACTTTCTTGACGTTTCGTTATGCTCTGTTTCACCATTGCCTCTAACCAATAAAACATCTACTGTTATGGCATAAGGAAAACGCCAAAAAAATTGCTGTATTGCATGCTGAAAGACTTCACTTGCAGAATTTATTCCAGATGTCATCCTTAGAAATCTGTATCTACCAAACAGAGTACCAAAAGTAGTTAGCAATGATAATTTGCAATGAAGCATCACTTGCCATCCAAGACAGAAAAAACAGTGGCATTTGATATTAGGGCTGTGACCTCTTTGACTGTGCACATTGGATGATGTGGTCTTTTCAATGCTTTGTTCAAATCTCTTGGGTTGTTGCATATTCTGATTTCAGCTGAGCCTTTTTTGTGAGCTGCTACCATAGATGACACCCATTCAGTTGGTTCGCTAACTGGACAAATTATACCTTGCTGCACCATTTTATCCAATTGAGCCTTGACTTTTGTCCTGCATAGCTATCAGAACTCTTCTTGCTGGTCTGACTACTGTAGTGACCTCTGGGTCTAACTTCATGGAATACACTACTGGAAGTTTGCCCAAGCTGTCATCAAAAACATCAGCATATTCTGAGAAAATGTCTTCAGAAAAATTAGAGCTAGGATATGTACTTATGTGATGAACTTCTTTGGTAAAAGAAAGCAGATTCATTCTGACTGTCTTGAGATGCAATAAAGACTGTACTGGTTTTCTGACTACATAGAATTACAAGTTGTAACAGTTCTTGGCCAAATGACAACATGAAAGCATCACTGAGCCTTCAGTTTTGAATCTCTTCACCTCCATGAGCAACATGTTTCGCACTACTGGCCACATTGAGTTGCTCATTAGTTCTCACTCTAGCAAATGTGCCTGCAGATATAACATTACACTTTGAACCAGTGTCTACTTTAAGCTCTGTGGATTAACCATTGATCCGTACAGTGTAGAACACTTCGTGTTTTGCCAATAAATGCACTGCATCAACTCTTTCACCAATTACTGATACACCATCCACATAGAAAGCTGACTGCAGCATCTCTACTTGATCATTGTGCTTTTTTTGTGACCTTTCTTTAAAACTGTGTGAGGTTTACCTGATTTGTAAACTTTTTGGAAATGGTTGCATTTTTTACACTATTGCTGACCGAATGCTCCTTTAATTGAACTAGTCTTAGAACTTACTGGAAAACTACATGGTTTCCCTGATGAGCCAGCATGGGCTGTGGTTTCCATGTGCTTGGTAGGCCTAGTTCTGTTTGCCATGTGCTGCATGCTGTCTATATTTGCTCTGGAGCCTGCTGAAACCATGCTCTTGTCTCTTGCAAGCATACTTGTGTGTTTTTCGGTAACTTCATGCATTTGGCAAATCTCTGTGTCTTTACTCAATGTTAAATCACTGACACGAAGCAAGATCTTCTCACTGCAGCACTATTAATACCACACACGAGCCTGTCCTTTATTAACTTATCTTTTAAGTCACCAAACCAACACACTTTAGCCTTGTTTCTCAGATCAGTTATATAATCTGCAAAAGTTTCCCCTGGTTTCTGATCTCTCATGTAAAACAAATGCCTCTCTAGTGTAATATTTGTCTGGGGGTTACACATTTCTCTGAACTTGCGCTTCAAACACTCATGGGGGGGGGTCTTCCCTTCACTCCACCTGTACAACAATACGATGGTTTTCACCTTCTCCTTCATACACTGCTGGTGCATACACAAATTAACACTCTCTTTCTTTGGCCTCTGATCCAGCTGAGTGTAGTAAAATGAATGATTTGGTGCGTGCATCTTTATCTGAGTAAGCTGCTTGTATAAAAATATTGTACTCTTGCTCAAATATTCTCCAGTTTTCTGCAGTGTTCTGATCAAACACAAGAGGTAAGAGCTTTCAAAATCCATCTGCCATATTAACACCTACCAGTGAAGGTTTTGCAAATAAGCACAAACACATATGCCAGAAATTTATGCCAGCATGTGTAACTTGGCTCAATAGCACAACGAGCCTTTGTATAGCTGCACTTTGTGAAATAAGTTTCTCGGGCACTATAATAATCTTAAAATTACTGTATTGCACAAAATCACCTCTTATCAGTATTACAAACATATCAAATAACTGCACGATATGAATGAACTGGGCAGGAGAAGCTCAAGAGTCAATAACATTTCGAAGTAATGGCACTCTGCGAATAAACTGTGTACAACACACTGAAACTTCCCCAAAATGGCAGCACCTTTCTAGGCAGTTCCCTACAGTGCAAGGAACACTCTGTAATGGCAGCACTTTGTGAATAGACACACCCAGCACAAGAACATTTTTGAAATGGCAATACGTTGACTTCACTTCATGAAATAGTTGCACTTTGCACACAACTCTTCGAAATACATGCACAGTAATAAGCACACACTGTAAGCACTTTTGCACACTTTGAGATACTTCAAATAACTTTAGTTATGCCCTTGATACAAAACAAAGCTGTAGTTATGCTAAAACAGAGCACTTTTTCAAAAAAATGTAGTCTCCTTGCTTAACTTACACTTAATGTGCCACTTTTTTGCTCTTATTATATTTGTTTTGATTGTTTAATCTCTTTTCATACCCATTGTACTTTTCTTGTGCTTATTGTATTCTAAACATGTCTGTTTTGCTAAGCATATTCGTCTTGTTTTTAAACTTGCTCGTTTTACTTTTCTGTTAATCATTTTGTCAAACACCTTTACATTTCCTTTAGTTAATAAGCCTTTTATGCGTAAGCAGCAGCTGATAAAGCTCTGGGCAAATACATAACCAGTGGCCCCCTAAAATGTGTCCGAGAGAGATTAAAAAAAAAAATGACTACTTAAGAGTTCTTTCTTCTTAAGAAAAAGATGACCTACCGAGTAATTGAGTGTGTTAAAGGTATTAATTCATATAATAGGGGTCACTAATAAAATAGAGAGTGTCTTTAAAGAACTGGGCTGTATAAATCTTGATAAGTAATCCTGATATCATAATTTGGCAACATACTTAGCAGGCAATGATTTACTTTGCTGTACGTACAACATATGAATACATGTGAAATCAGCAGAAGGGGAAATTGTCTTACATTTCAGAGGAATATGTAATATTGCGTTATGTACTTTCCAGAGATAGCATGTTGTAACCTTACTCTATAGCACTGTTAAAAGTTATTATAAAACAGCATCAAAAAGCTGTGCCAGTATATACATGACTTTACTGTGTGTTATCGGAGGTCTAACAATCGCAAATAGCATGTCGTCTTTTTTGTAATGTATTTCATAGCAATTATACCAAAGGTCATTAAAAGCTAAGTCTAAACTAAGAGAAATGACATAAAATATGGGCAGACTGCTAAAGGATTGGTACATCTTAATATAGATTCCAACTCTTAACTATGAGAGACAAAATCTCTATGGAACATAATTTAAAGTATTAAAAATATAAACTTAAACCCTTAAGCTATCTAATCAGGGAACGGGTCTAAGTAACATATTTTGACTAAAATCAAAAATCTTTTCAACTAATAATTAAAATGCTATACCATTAATAAGTAATTACAAGCTTATGCAGGCAAGGAAGTAATTATAATGCTAATTATCTGATGGATCTTAGAATAACAAGAGAATTTTGTATTATAGTTTGTTGTGTACATAGTTTTAAAATGCCTCTTACAGATAATAGGAGATTGTGGATATGCACAAGGGGTGGTCTGCAAGGGGTGGGTTGTCGCTCATTAATTCTAAAATGTCGATAACACTTCAATGTAACTTGCATATCATGTACTCAAAATATTATCATCCCTATAGAAAGACTAAATTACACTTTAACCATTACACCAGCATTCAAATTGCACAGACAGTAAAGACAAAATGATGCTACTGGAATCATGGAATGTTAAAGGTCTCCAAAATAATAAAAAAAATAATTAATCAAACAGTCACAGACCCCAGTGTAGGCAGGCTCGATTCCTTAGATGATAGAAGTCCAAATAGTGAATGCAAAACAGTAGGTTATAGATACCAATAAACTGTTTATTTAAAATAAAATAAAAGATGAGCGCTTTCGCTTCACAGCTTCTTCAGATCTATAATGACAATCCTCTAAAACCACAGATATATATACACACCTTAATTAACTAATTAATCATTGGTAATTAACAAACATGAGAATATTTAAAAAGATAGCTACATTCACCACATCTTATCAAAATGTAGATATAGGGCATGTAGATCCACGAAAATGTATGCACATACAACAATGTAACGAGGTATATAAAAAATCAGGATTAATGAAACATCAATCCATTACATTAAAAGACAATTAAAACAATATATCAAGGCAGCCACAAAAAACATAGAGAAGCTTCTGTTATTCATGGAGAAGAGATAATATATAAGCTTCATTATGTGCTTACAGACAAAACAGAAACATAATATAGAAGAGTATATATGTACATAAATATATACCTAAATGCATACAATCAACCACTACTTCTATAATGTACTAAAAATATATACAAAATACATCCTGTGTTAAAAACAAAAAACATATACAAGTGGTGGTGTGTTGTTTTATTATATTATCAGAATGCATTTTCTAAGATTATCAAGGACTTGATGAATGTGTTTTGGTAAATGAATCAAATTTGTGATGTGTGTCTAAAATTATGTTCTATCTTATATTCCTTCTCTGTCTCAATTTCGGTTTCAAAGAAACCCTCTCATTAAGGCCAGACCCTTTGTCGGCCTTCAATAACAATATCCACTCATTCTCCCTACCTTCGGTACATGTGTTAATGTCACCTCCTCTTGGGTTCGGACTTAACACTTCTAGGACCTTAAAATTAAAGTAGTGTGAGCTGTCTGTCATCATCACATGCTTTGCTAAAGCATTGTGAGATGAACCTTTCTTAATGTGATAAATGTGTTCTCTCATTCGATCCCTGAATGGGTGATTAGTTTTCCCTATATAGAATGAAGAACACTTCTGACATATAGCTATATAGACTATATGTGGTGTCATACAGTTAGCTTCTGCTTGGATTGGAAAATGTTTTCTCAAATCCGGGTGATAAAAGTGGGGTGTACTATCTATAAACCTACAAAAATTGCATCGCCCACATGGCTTTGTATAGCCAATGTTTTTCGGTACTTGAGGACTGGTGGTATAACAAAGCTTCCTCTTCAAATTCTGTTTATTCCTATACATAAATCTAGGGTATTCTCCTACTATAATTTTGAGATCATTATCTACTAGTAGTATATCCCAATGTTTGTTCACTATTCTTCTCAGTTCTAGATGGTCTGACGTGAACTGTGTATTGAACTTAATAAATTTCGGTATCACTGTATCAGAGTCAGGCTCTGTCGGATTTTCTCTTGGTCCGAAATAAGGTAAGCCTCGAGTGAGTCTTAAATCTGAGGCATCCTGAAGATGTCTACTGATTTCATTAGTGCCATAGCCTCATTGCACTAACCTGTCATTCAGGAGGGGGATGCATGCTAGATCGGTGAAGGAGATTATTGCTGTGGCAACTTTTACGAAAGACACCTGTATTAATGATATCATTGTCAAGTCTTTCTATATACATATCAAGGAACTCTATTTTATATTGTGAGGAGTTCTTTGTAAACTTGAGACAAGTAGTAAGATTATTCAGAGTTGCAAAAAACAATTCTAGCTGCTCATCTGTGCCCTTCCATAAAATGAACAAATCGTCGACAAAACGTCGATAGAAAGTGGCATGTTGTATAAAAAGATCTACTTTAAAGAGGGTTTGCTCCTCCCAATGAGCTAAAAACATGTTGGCGTAGCTATTGGCACATGGTGTGCCCATAGCTACGCCATCTTTCTGCTTATAGACTGATCCATTGAACATGAACAAATTGTTCTCAAGTATCAGTTCAAGAAAGCAAGTAATTAAATCAATCTTGACCACTGAGTAATCACTGTGACTACGCATGTATTCAACAACATAAGTGACACCCAAGTCGTTGGGTATCATCGTGAACAACGATTGGATGTCTAACGTTACAAAAATGTAATCCATATTGATATTTATATCCTTAATACAGGTATAAAAGTCAAGTAGAAATTGTTTGGAATCCTTTAGAACAATATTATTATTACATAGGACATGTCTCAGGTGTTTTTCTACATAGGCAGATAGGTGTTCAGTGACCCAACCACGTCCTGAGACTATCGGTCTTAGGGGTGGGTTCACTGGGTCCTTATGTATTTTGGGCAGACCATTTATAACTGGTATGATAGGATGAGTTATCATGAGATATTCATATGTATCCTTATCTATCAAGCACCCTTCATATATATCAGTGATGGTTTTATGTACATATTCTATGGTGTTATCAACATCTTGCTTGGTGCCCTTAACATAGAAACCATCACTTAGCATGAAAGTCATTCGCTCATTGTAGTCTGTCATATCCATGACGACTACTTTCCCTCCCTTATCAGCTGGTCTGAGGGATATATTAGCATCATCTTGCAGTTTCTTCAGACTAAGCCTTTCACCATATGTTAAATTATCTTTCCCAAAGAATTGTTTATGAGATGCCTTATTTTCATAATAATCATAGAGCTCATCCTCAGTAAGCTTCATATAAGCTTCTATAAGAGGGTGGTTAGTTGGTGTAAATTCACTCAAGTTCTTAAATTTGAACTTAGATCCAGGAGCTATCTGATTGCTATATTTATATATATATATATTTAAAATTAAAAATATCATGAGAGGGCAGGCTATCAGGGCATCTAGACTTAATCCAATTGATCAATGCTTTGAAAGAGAACTATCTAACTTGAATGACAGGTTAGTGCAACGAGGCTATGGCACTAATGAAATCAGTAGACATCTTCAGGATGCCTCAGATTTAAGACTCACTCGAGGCTTACCTTATTTCGGACCAAGAGAAAATCCGACAGAGCCTGACTCTGATACAGTGATACCGAAATTTATTAAGTTCAATACACAGTTCACGTCAGACCATCTAGAACTGAGAAGAATAGTGAACAAACATTGGGATATACTACTAGTAGATAATGATCTCAAAATTATAGTAGGAGAATACCCTAGATTTATGTATAGGAATAAACAGAATTTGAAGAGGAAGCTTTGTTATACCACCAGTCCTCAAGTACCGAAAAACATTGGCTATACAAAGCCATGTGGGCGATGCAATTTTTGTAGGTTTATAGATAGTATCACCCGGATTTGAGAAAACATTTTCCAATCCAAGCAGAAGCTAACTGTATGACACCACATATAGTCTATATAGCTATATGTCAGAAGTGTTCTTCATTCTATATAGGGAAAACTAATCGCCCATTCAGGGATCGAATGAGAGAACACATTTATCACATTAAGAAAGGTTCAGCTCACAATGCTTTAGCAAAGCATGTGATGATGACAGACAGCTCACACTACTTTAATTTTAAGGTCCTAGAAGTGTTAAGTCCGAACCCAAGAGGAGGTGACATTAACACATGTACCGAAGGTAGGGAGAATGAGTGGATATTGTTATTGAAGGCCGACAAAGGGTCTGGCCTTAATGAGAGGGTTTCTTTGAAACCGAAATTGAGACAGAGAAGGAATATAAGATAGAACATAATTTTAGACACACATCACAAATTTGATTCATTTACCAAAACACATTCATCAAGTCCTTGATAATCTTAGAAAATGCATTCTGATAATATAATAAAACAACACACCACCACTTGTATATGTTTTTTGTTTTTAACACAGGATGTATTTTGTATATATTTTAGTACATTATAGAAGTAGTGGTTGATTGTATGCATTTAGGTATATATTTATGTACATATATACTCTTCTATATTATGTTTCTGTTTTGTCTGTAAGCACATAATGAAGCTTATATATTATCTCTTCTCCATGAATAACAGAAGCTTCTCTATGTTTTTGTGGCTGCCTTGATATATTGTTTTAATTGTCTTTTAATGTAATGGATTGATGTTTCATTAATCCTGATTTTTATATACCTCGTTACATTGTTGTATGTGCATACATTTTCGTGGATCTACATGCCCTATATCTACATTTTGATAAGATGTGGTGAATGTAGCTATCTTTTAAATATTCTCATGTTTGTTAATTACCAATGATTAATTAGTTAATTAAGGTGTGTATATATATCTGTGGTTTTAGAGGATTGTCATTATAGATCTGAAGAAGCTGTGAAGCGAAAGCGCTCATCTTTTATTTTATTTTAAATAAACAGTTTATTGGTATCTATAACCTACTGTTTTGCATTCACTATTTGGACTTCTATCATCTAAGGAATCGAGCCTGCCTACACTGGGGTCTGTGACTGTTTGATTAAGTATTTTCTATTTTCTGCTCACCCCAGCATTTTACCTACAGCGGTGACTACTGACTCTTACAATAAAAAAAATAAGTTAATTATGCACTTGATCTATAAATCAGAAGCTGAAATAACGCTTATACAGGAAACAAACATGACCACAGCTCAATGGGAGAAGGAAGCAAATAAGAAATGGGCAAAATTGATTATAGCAGCCGGAAATGATACTGTGTCTGTCTAAAGGGGTAGCAATAGTAGTTAAAAACTCTTTCAAAGGGACTATAAAAGCAAATGACAGTGATCCCAATGGCAGGTGGTGCTACTTAGTATGTTCCCTTCCACCTCTCAATAGAAATATTCTTATCTTAAATGTGTATGGTCCATGTATGTACCAAACCGCTTTTCTTTATGATATATACTCAATTTTAGAAAAATTCCCAAACTATTTGTATTTATTAGGAGGGGATTGGAATATGATTAGCAGACCTAAACTTGACAGAACGAACAAAGGGAATAAACAACCAGTGGACTTAAATCTTATAAACGAACTAATGGAAGATTTTAACATATTTGATCCCTTTGAATTGTTCAGACAGGACTCTGGAGTCAGTAAATACACATTTTTTTCAACATCCCATAAATCATGGTCCAGAATAGATTTCTTTTTAATTTCAACCAATTTCAAAAAATTTGAAATAAAATACAGTATGGATCCTAGAACCCTGTCTGATCATGCAAAAATCAATCTAAAAATAAATGAGATTAAGCCAAGCACAAAAGAGAAATATGCAGTTAACTGGACCTTGAATCATAACCTTTTAAAAAATAAGGAAACTTACCAAGAAGTGACTGAACTACTTGACCAGACCTGTAGTAACTTAGAAAAAACAAATATTCCATTTGATATACAGTGGGCAGCTGCTAAGGCAACACTCAGAGGAATATTAATACAAAAAGCATCAATACTCAAAAAACAAATCAAATCCCAGGTTGATAAACTAGAACTTAAGCTAAAAAAATCTTGAATTGCAAATGCAACAAAAACAATCTCCGGATCTCGAGAAACAGGCCATTCGGATACAAAAACAATTGCAAGAAACACAAATGAATCACCTATCGCTTATTGAACTTAGGCTATTACATAGATATGCCGAATGGGCCCAAACTCCCTCTAAGGTCCTAGCCAGAGTAATCAATATAAAACCCCCCTCTTCCAAAATAAAAGAAATTAAATATAATAATAAAATATTTAGCTCGGATGAGGATATTATAAAAATCTTTGAAGAAATATATCGAGAGATATATGGCCCACATCCTCAAGAAAACCTAATAGCTTCCAATATGTTTTTAGATGAACTACACTTCCCGCAAATCAATGATACCCAAGTTAAGCTTCTTAAACAACCAATAACTACTGAAGAAATATCTTTAGCCATCAAGAAAATGAAAGTAGGGAAATCTCCAGGCCCAGATGGCTATACATCAGAATTTTATAAAGCCTTTGAAAAGTTTTTAGTCCCAATTTTACTAAAAGTGTATAATTACATATTAAAATATGGGATTACAGATATATACATAAATAACTCTAAAACAATTTTCATCTCAAAACCTAACACATCTGGACATAACCCTAATGACTATCGTCCAATTACATTAATTAACCTTGATATAAAAATACTAGCAACAGTACTGGCACAAAGAATGGCCAAAATACTACCCTCTATTATATTGTCTGAGCAGTTAGGCTTTATGAAAGGCAGACAAGTCTGTGATAATACGTTAACAATAGAAGCAATAACAAATATGACAGCTAAAGACATCTCCCCTAAATATGTACTATCCGTTGATGCACAAAAAGCTTTCGATCGAGTTAAATTAAACTTCTTGTTCAAGGTTTTAAAGCGTTTCGCTTTTTCCGAAGAACGTATAGCCATGATTGGAGTCTTATACAATAAGGCCACTACCACACTTCATATAAATAAAAAGAACTCACATCCTATACGCATACTCAGTGGTACTAGACAAGGTTGACCGCTTTCCCCTTATCTTTTCAATCTTTACTTAGAAGTTCTCCTTCTGAAGTTAAGTCAAAAAACATTTAACCATACTATCTATATCTCAAGGGTTCAAATTAAATACACGGCATTTGCTGATGACCTTAACATTTACTTTCAACACCCCTCCACTGACCTTGTTAAAATTTTAAACTCTGTTGACAAATTCTCGGCAATTTCAAACTATGCCATGAATCCAAATAAATCCAAAATATTCCCGTTAAACCCTCTTAGCCATAAGGAAATTTTCTTCCCAGAGTCAAAGATCAAAATAGAATACTCACTCAAGTACTTAAGTGTTACCTTTATTCACCCGCATAAAGAAATTATAAAAGAAAACCTTTACATGGTTTGGTCAAAAGTCACAAAAGATTTGGATAGATGGAAAAACCTAAACCTTTCTCTTCTATCCAAGACATCAGTCATAAAAATGAATATTATTCCCAAAATGTTGTACCATTTTCAAGCGGTTAGCCAAAATGTCCCAAATAAATTATTTTCCAAATTGAAAACAACACTGGGTAACTTTATATGGCATCCAAAGAGCGTTAGAATTAGTTATAAAAAACTAACACTACCCAAAGAAAGGGGCGGCCTGAGTCTTCCTGACTTTCAGACATATTATCATATTATTAGAGCTAACCATATTATGCGCCTAACCCAATTTGAACCTTATGATAGTTCCTGGAACTCCCTCTGGATAAAAATCTACTACCAGAATATAAATACCTTTAACATTAACCCAAAAGCTGTTCCCTGTCTTAGCAACAAAACCCTAAGGAACTTCAAATTACGTCCTGTAATAATTAATAATGTACTATGTTTCCAAGAGCTGGCCACTTCCTTAAACCTAAAGAATTCCCTAATTATGGCACAACCAATACATATGAACCCTGAAATCAAACTAAATAACAAAATGCTAAACCTAGAAAACTATTCAAATATTAAAAACTGTATAGTATGGGACTTCTATCAATTAAAAGATCAACCCCCAAGTCACATTATTAATGTCTTGGCATTAAATAAAAAAATATCGAACAATCATTAACCAAGTAATTTACTTAATAAACTTGAAATCATCAGGAATAATCGTAACTCTACAAGAATTTCAATTATATCAACAATTCACATCCCACTTACTACAAAAAATTAAAATGCTCTCAAATACTTATAGATTAATCACTCGAACTAAGTACCAAAAAGAAATCCTATACTCAAACTATTGGACAACCCAAAATGTAAAATTAACTAATGAACAAAAATTGGCGGCAGTACAAATAACTACAAAACTTACTCCTTTTAAAAAGTAAATTTATACCCAAATCATGATAAATAATGCCTACCATACACCAATCTTCCTGAATAAAATAGACACTAATTTCTCATCATTCTGTCCCATGTGTACTAACACAAGAGCTGACATTCTACATATCTTTTGGTCCTGTAAAAACGTTCACAAGCTTTGGTGCTTTTTAAGAGTGAAATTGGAGAAATCAGGCTACATGAAGTCTACCCTCTCATGGGAAATGTCAATATTGAACATTTTCCCTAATACATATACGCCAGAATCCAAACATATTATAGTAACATTAAGTGCACTACTTAAATACTACATAGCTCTCAACTGGCTGGATAGATCCAAAACTTCCTGGTCAGAATTCAAAAATCTGGCTATTAAATATGTTTTGGCTAGCAAACTAAAAACTGTCAGTCAGAAGAAACTAGCCTCTCAGAAATTCTATCCTAGACCAGCACTAAAATCAAAGTATGTTGCCCTATTGTACTGCCCACATTTAATTGTCAACCCCTCTTCCAATCTTTGGAGACCATCCATTGTATTTTCTATGAACGCTATCTCAATTGCATTAAGTATACTGAATTCCATTAATACCTACATACAATCTTAAACTCTACCAAAATACCCTTCGAGAGTGACAACCACATGTAAATAATGTAAATATTGTCAATAGTTTCCCTTGTTAGATTTAGAGAGATAATTAAAATACTTCTACATATTAGATAACAATGGTCAATGGTAAAAAATTATATAAATAACTTCTTATTATTCTGTTATTGTTACTCTTATTTCACTTGTTATTACACGACATGCTTTGCCATTGAATGAAGTTTTGTTAGAAAGGGGAAGAGGTACTTTTCTTTTGCTTAAATTTAGTTAAAACGCTATATAAATAAGGATAACCTCACAGAAAATTGTGAAATACAGCATGTGTTATTTGACCTTATGTAAATCCATTGTTATTTATTTATATTATGTATTAACTGTTCTTTTTTATTCTCTTATAGAACTATGGAAAACGAAATAAAAAGCAAATTCAAAAAAAAAAATAAATAAAAATAAGCCTTTTATGCCTCCCACTTGTTCAATAATGCATTTTGTGCTCTTGTAATGCTCCATTTTGTCCTTTTTATGACATAAGTGTTTTGCCCATATTCTCGTTACCTTTGCTTCTTTTCTGGCTCTTTTTCATGCTTGTAGTTTACTTTCACTGTCATCTCTGCACCGCATGGCTCCGAATCTAATTCTCTGCAATCCTGGTTCTGACGTCATGTCGCTCTCCTACTTTGGACATAATAGAAGAGTCTTTGTGGGTTCTGTTCAAGCAGCTTTATTTTATGCAGACACATCACGCTAGAAGTTTACTGACTTTAACTTGAGTAAATTATATACAAATAATTGCGGTAATCATACATGCTTACTCTCTGTCTGCACTCTCAAAATGGCACTAGGAATGGCCATGTGTGTAACATTTATATGTGCACGCTCAGTCTTTGACGTCCTTCTTAAAGATACAGCACATAGCATGTGCTCCCTGATCTACAGTAAGACTTTTTTGTATCTCGGCAGTTCAGATCCTGTGTCCTAGCTCATAAGAATAATTTGATGTTTGTTGTCCAAACTCCTCCGAGTGCATTTACCTTAGAAGAATCAGGGCTGAGTTTGAGATTTGCTGAGTTTGAGATTTGTACCTGGCTGCATACTTTTCTGTAGCACAGCTCCACCAAGTGACCTAAATAAAATCCAGCAAGTATTTTCAGTCCTACAGTAGAAATCCAGTGCAACTCAAATAATATTTATTTCCTAGAAATAGCTAACACCTCATCTCTGTGACTTCTAGGTTATGAATTGTCAGTAAAAAAGAGTAATTCATAGTTAAACATATCAAACATTAACCAGTTAGAAAGTGGCATATTTAAACATTTTTCACTAAAGATGCAGTCAGTTGAGTGAGTTATTTCAGAATCAAAATAAACAGTCTAATATAGTACATCAAGCTAGGCAACTTGAAAATACAAAGAAAAAGTTAGATCTGTAATAAATACTTAGTATTTAATTTGTTGTTGTTGCTATTGAGGCCTTGTAGTCTCAATCAAAAATGAGCTAAGCCTCTTTCTGCATTAGGGCCTGTGATACATTTAAGTACAGTTCTGGGGTACAGTACTGATAGATTTATTTATTTGTTTGTTTACTGGAGTAGAGCCTTGATCTCAATGGACCAATTTTCAGTTTCTGCCCAGTGATGAAAACAGAGATAAAACTTGTGTATATGTGGTAGGATGCTGACATCAAGCTAGCATAATGCAACATGAAATGAGTTAGTACAGTCAGCAGAGTTAATGCTTGATAAAGCAAAGATTACTGAGAGGTAGGATTATAGCAGTGGAGTGGTATTTGCACATTTAAAATTTGTACGTAAATGGGGGGTATGAAGGATGAAATGGTGTGAGTGAAGTTGTAAGGTGAAGTGAGGGTAAGAAACCTATTGTGGGATTTAATTTACAAGAGAGAAAATGTATATTATAGATGTGACTAACAGGTTTATTTGTGACTTGATTGAAGGCACTTGAATTTAGATTCATTTGTTTGGCATGATTTTTATTTCATTGCAAAATGTTGGATATTCTGTACTGTATTTTAGACGTGATGGAAAAGATTACCAGAGTTTGTGAAGTAAGAAACCACACTTGGTGCAGTGAAGGTTGCTTCTAGGAGTTTCAAGCATTGGTCCTTCGGGTTTTGACTTCTGAGAGTTTAGGCTTATATTTTTGGAGAGAATATAGTAGCTTAAGACAAAAGGAATCAGGGTGCAGTCATTTGAATGAGGTTGTGAAGCAAGAGATGTGCTCTGTGTCTGAGAGGGAACTATGTTGCTTTTTCTACTGATAGACAGTGGTATTCCTATTTGAGGAGAGCGGTACATTTACATATTTGAGAGGTGGCAGCAACACTGCTGTGACCCAGTAGGAAAGTGAGAAATTTTCCTGTCAAGGTGAATCTGAAGGGGGGTGTTTCTGGGATATGACTTGGCAGTGTCCTAGATAACTGAAGGAGGTGACCTATTCAGTGAGCATTTTCTCTATCTGGTAATGTAGGTATTTAGTAAATTTTGATAGTTTAGGTTTGATACTATGTATTTTGTTTTGGAAGTGTTAAGTAATAGTTTATTCTTAGTAATTCAGGGAGAGAGCAAGTTTAAAGTATTCTTGTAATTTGTGCACAAAGTTGGAGAGGGAATTAGTACCACAAAATTTATAGTCATAAAGCCACACCCCCTGTTACTAGAACCTATCGGCTTAATTCTGTTATTTTCCCACCCCTACCCCATTACCTTTTATTCTGCCACTTTATCCTCTGCCATTCTACCACTCAAGTAATACAGTTCCTTTAACTTACACGCTCCATCACACAAAATGATATATGTCTCTGTACTGCCCCTTTTGCTTGTCCCATACCTCCTTACCTTGTGTGAAAACCAGCTTCTCATTGGATTTCAGTAGCCAAAAGGCCACACTGTAACCGCAGCTGTAAGTCCTTGCATCTTTCACAAGTCACTCAGTTCTGTGCCCAAACCCTCAACCTGCTCACTCTACCAACCTACCTTTCCCAGATACATTAGCTCCAGATCTAAGCACTACCATAAACTAATAAATTAAATTCCTGAAATTTATCTTTAGGTTTAAACCTAGCCTCACACTGGTCAGTGATATCCACCGAAACCCTGGCCCATCCACGCCAGATAAACCTACCCTCCACTTGCAATCCAAATAACCAACCTACAATTAATAAGCCAACTAACTCTCTCCTGGCCTGTCGCCTCAACATTAGAAGTATAAACAACAAGGTACATGAACTGCATGCTCTCCTCGCTGTTCACTCCCCTGAGATGCTCTGTTTATCCGAAACTTGGTTAACAACCTAACACCACAGACAATGAGGTGCTACGACCTGGGTATAACATACTCAGGCTGGATCGTGCTTCCAGGTAGGGGGGTGGGGTAGCTGTTTTCTATAAATCTAATTTAAATGTCACTAGTGAAGTTATACAACCACCGCAAATTAATAACTCTTGAGATTCTTACCACCAAATTGCAACTCAATAAAAATAAATGTATCAATATCATCTGTATGTACATTCCCCCAGGAAGTAATATATCCACACTCGAAGACTCCCTTCACTGGCTATCATGCAACTATCACCAAGAAATCGTACTACCTGGAGATTTTAACATAGACTGGAATACCTGTTCCTCAGAATCCCCAACCACCCATGTTAACCTGCATGCATTCACACAAACCATAACTACCCCTACCAGGATAGGTAAACTTAACCACAAAGAAAGCCTACTCAATTGGATACTTATCAATAGTCACCCCCAACTGTACACCTCTGGGACCCTCCCCGGTGACTTAAGTGATCATCTTTTCACCTATATAATCGAGCATGATGCCATTCATCCCCATCAACCCATACTCAAAATGGTAAAAAACAAAAAGAACTTTAATCCTGCTAAATTCCAGCAGGAACTCAACTCCTGTAAATGGTCAATTCTAAAGCACCTCCCCTTAGAAGAAGCAGTTGTATACTTCAACAACAAATTCCTTGACATCCTTGACTCTCACGCATCTGTTAGCTCAATAAGAACTAAGGCAAAAACAAAGATATGGCTTACAAAAGAATCCAAACTAAAAATCACACTTGGAAACTAAACATGGGCATTATGGCGGACCACAAAAGACCCCCATGATCACATTAAATATAGGCAATCTAGGAACGAGACTAAACAATCCATTTTACAAGATAAAAAACTACTACTACTATAATTTACAGCAAATAAATCAAAACAACCCTCAGAAGTTTTGGACAGTTAAATAAACTATTACATCCTGGATAAACATCTACTCTGACCCCTGCAGCTACCATTGATAAACCTCCCAAGGAAGTATCAGACAGTTTTAACCGATTCTTTACTGAGACGATCCAAGCCCTAGCTAGCCAACTACCTCCAAACTCCCCTGGCCTTGAGGACATCATCCCTAGAAACCAACTCTCATTTAGATTCCAACCAGTTACCACTTACCTTGATCAAAAAATTAAAACCAGCTACACACTCTGATGATCTGCTCCCTGCCGATTATCTACAAAAAGCAGCTGATGCCATTGCCTACCCCATCTCAATACTAATCAATCGAACCATAGTAGAAGCCAAAAGCCCCACCATCTGGAAAATATCCTATGTAATCCCACTTCACAAAGGAGGTAGCTCTTCTGAACTATCTAATTATAGGCCAATAGCTATACTATCTCCACTTGCAAAGATTATGGAAGAATGTATTCATAGAGACCTGCTGCACCACCTAATTTAGAATAACCTTATGGCAGACTCCCAGCATGGCTTCCGACCTCACCACAGCACTACTTCAGCCCTCCTAGCCTTCTCAAACACTATAAATCATAATCACAACCATAATAAAATATCCTCTGCCCTCTTCTTGGATCTCTCCAAGACATTTGATATGGTTGATCACCAACTTGTAATCCACACCCTGAAAACATTCTGTCTAGATGCTAAAGCCCTTCAATGGTTCAAATCTTATCTGAGTGACAGACAGCAGGCTGTCCTTTGGGAAAACAAACTATCTAACCTCCTATCCAACTCACTTGGGGTACCCCAGGGTTCCATACTAGGGCCCCTTCTGTTCTCCATTTTCATCAATGACCTCTATACTGTTATCTCAAAAGTCAGCTGTATCCCATACGCTGATCTGCTCAGCCACGTCCTACACTGAACAATGTTCAGCCACCTAGAACACCTTCAACAAATAGAAAACTGGCTCTCTGGTTGTCATCTGATCCTAAATCCCCAAAAAACAAAACTAATACTTTTCTCACCAACTCACCAACTCTTAAGTCCACTGTATTTACCTTTACCATAAAATCTAGTAATGGGACTATTTTCTCCCCAGACACCTCTACAAAACTGCTAGGTGTTATCATAGATAACAATCTTAAATTAGACCTGCATGTTAATCATATCATTAAAACCATCAACAAAAAATTAGGATCACTTTACAGGATAAAAGCCTTCTTTACACCACTTGCTAGAATTGCCATAGCTTGCTTTCACCTACTTTCAACTCTCCTGTATGCATCCCTCCTACTCTCTAATCTAAACAAGACTGTTATTAATAAACACTCCATCTGCTACAACCACATTGCCAGATTTGCCACTGGTCTGCCTTATAGGACCCACCACTGCATCAGTCTAAACCAGCTTGGGTGGCTAGAACTGCCCAGCTTGATCCAGTATAATCAACTGATTATGACTTATAAAGTACTTTACAACCCAGACAATACTCCTGCACTTAAAAACATTATCACCCACTATAACAATACAAGGCCTCTTCCATCTTCTAACAGACTGCTAGTACAGTCTGTCAAATCTAATAACTCAGCTGGTGACTCTCTATTTGCCAACTCTGCAGGTAGATCCTGGAACTCACTCCCAGCTGATATTACTTTACTTACCACCCTGAGTCAATTTAAGGTAAGACTCTAACAGTATTTGACACTAAACTGGCAATGTCAGTGTATCAAACCTGATTAACTCCACTATAGTATGAGTTACAAACTGTCATTTAGACTAGCTGTGTTTCTTAAACCAGACTAGTATTATCTTAAACTTTGGAATTTGTACACCATCCTAAAGCGTGTATCCAATGTATATACTGTATCTGTAATATTATTGTTACCTTGTAATCTTAATTGTTTTCCTTGGAGATTTTCTCCTCGAGCCTCCACTGAAAATGGACATGTATCTAGTCGGACTATCCCAGTCAACAAATGTAAAATAAATAAATAAATAAAATAAATAAATAAATTAAAAATGGATGCGATATTAATTAATTCTTTTAGGAAGTGTACTGGGGTCAGATGTGTGGGAGAAGGCTTTGATGACTATTGTTTGTCCTTGCCAGTCAGGCAATTAGCTTCTTGCCAGAAGACTGTGATTCATTTAGGGTGTTTTGTTTAGACTTGAATAATTTGATTTTGTGGCATCTGATTGCTTATTTTACATAGTTGTGTGACTGAGTGTAGTGAAGCTTGAAGTGTTGGAGTAATATTGTGTCTCCATGCATGTCATGCATCGTCTCTAAGTTTAAATAAGACTTTAACTTTCTTTATAAGCCATTTAGTGTGGCTGGTTTTAAATAGTATGGTAAACAATGGAAAGAAAGTATTCTGAATATTTCTGAGAAGATTAATGAGAGTTTTGGTAGCTTGTTGTGGATTGTTCAGTTTAGTAACTGGGAATGAGTTAGATGATGTATGTTTTAAGTTTGTGATAATTTTAGGAAGTTTTCATTTTTTGTATTAGATACAGTGATTTATGAAGCATTTTGTCGAGATTTTAAGACCTTGTTAGACTGTAGGGAAAGTAAATGGCAGACTTTATGTGCTGATCAGTTTCCCGGTCTCAATGAGGACAATAAATAGTGTTTTTTTTACAAATGCAGAGGTTGTAAAATATTTTATGAAGCACATTTAAATTTAATGTTTAGATGTACGAATTTCTACATTTCAATTTAGAAGTATTTCACATTGTGTTTAATTTTTTTTATTTGATTTATTTAGATTCATTATTTATTTAATTGGTTCATACTATCATGTGATTTAATTATTATTTTTTTGTATAAAAGGGTGGTTTATGACTAGGTGTTTATTTTCTGAAGAAGTTTAAGTATTAAATCGGTCAAAAGCACTAAATATATCTTGGAGTCGTGTCTGGCTCTTCCTTTGTGGCTTAGTTGTGCTTTTTTTTGCTTTTTATCGTCTTTTTTTTTTTGGGCAAGGTGATTGTGTTTGATGGGTTTTAAGTTTGTTAATGTTAGTCTGAGATAGTCTGAGATTTGTGCCTGAAGTAGAAGTAGTTGGGGATTTTTAGTATAATATTTTGCATATTAAAGCTTATGGTGCAATGGTTAGAAAAAGTAGGTAATAGTCTATACTGTGCATGGATTGTAATTGCGAAGTCCGAAGAGAACGTCTTGAAGATTTTATTTGAAGAGGGATTGGTTAGGTGACCAGTTGAATAAGACTGAGGTCAGCAAGGAGTTCTGGTATGTCTGTATTGACTGGCCTAGAAAGTTTAGATTGAAATCACCAAGTATTAGTGTTTTTTATGAATAATCAAAAACTTCAAACGAAACACAAACTGGTAACAAAAAATAATAAAAACATCCAAACTCAAACGGTAAACACCAATTTAATGGCACAATGATAAATAAAAAAACAGACAGTATGTCCCAAAAACTGAGCGCTTTCACCATAACAAATGGCTTCATCAGAGTACAATGGGGTAAAAATTCACAGTTTAAATAACATAACCTACAAACTGACCAGTCCACACAAAATAAGATGAAATGACATAATCAAGTACTAATTACAGGTGTTTAAAGGCACAAAAAACAAATTAAAAAAATGGATAATAAATAATAAAATAGCAATATAAAAATCTATTGTGCAACAGGTGATAAAAATCTTGTATACTTGGAAGAAATATTTTTAGGGTATCTTTCAGAAATATCCTAAATAGCACTTGCTTTTTCTTTTAAAATTCTTTTAAAATTGGAAGGATGACAATACTGTCATTCAAACTTGGGGGGGGGGTGTGGAATTAAGCCTAAGTTGCCACTTTGTCTCAAGATTTTCCACTTTTAATTTCAAATATCACAAAAAAGATAAATTTCTTGACTCTGATGATTACAAACACGACTGGGCTTATCCAATCAGCTATAAGGATGTTAACAAAAGTGGTGGGGCTCCACCTGGAGCTGTGCAAACAGGCATTAGCGAAGATGCTGAGGTACCCAATATAGCCAATGACTATTTTTTGGAAGAGAACGAAGGGCCAAGAAGGTCAGAAAGACTGAAAAACAGGGGTAAAGGGGGCCCATACAACAAACAATATAGGGGCCACTTTCACCGCAATTATTACTACAAGAGAAACAGAGGCCAGGGGTTGAATTTGAAGTAACATTGAATATTAGTGACAATTTGAGTGATTCTAGTCTTGACCCTAAATTTTATGTTAACATTGTTATACCTGTTGAGTCTCTGGAGTGTGATATTTTTATGAAAGATGATTTCATCATATACAACTACACTAACATGATACTTAACAATACTTATCAAAGTTTACTGAGTAAAGGCACAACATTTGTTCCAGATTTTACCTTGGACATAGCTGATGTGTTAATTAATTTGAAACTATTTACTAGGCAACTTAATTTGAAGTTGTTTTTCAAGGACAATACTCACTACAGACAGAAAGCACTATTACAGAGAAGTAGTTTGTTTATAGCACCTAACAATGTGGACATATTGTTGTTTGAAAGGTTATGTGAGAATGAATTAAGAAGGATTTTAAACAACAATAAGAAAGCACATGACAATTTGACAACTGAAGAAAGAAGGGCATTGTATAGTCTAGCAAACAACCACAATTTGCGGTTAATGAAAACTGATAAGTGGGGGCGGTATTATCATCATGTCTCAGTACAACTTTGTGTTTAGGATGTCTGAGATTTTGAATGACCAGTTAGCCTATAATAGGACTAGTACTGATAAGATCAACAGGGCTTATTCCAAAATTGATCTTTTCTTGCTTGATGCATTATTTCAAGGGAGTCTTGCCGAACATGAATATAAGTATGTCTCTGTTGAACATCCCTTGTATGCCAGTGGTTTTTGGGATACTCAAAACTCACAAGTCTACTTCAAATCTGCCATTTAGATCTATTGTGGCAGCAAAGGGATCAAACCTGAACCCCTGGCTGCCTTTGTTGATGAATTGACCAAAAATGTATTGGGTGAAGTAGAATACATCTTGAGGGACTCATGGCACTGTTTGGAGAGACATAGGTTGGTTGATGTATCTGAAACATTTTTATTCCTCACTATAGATGTGGTTAATTTATTTTCCACTATACCTCATGATGAAGGTTTGAATTATTTCAGGGAAAGTTTGTTAAGACGTAAATCTCTGGTTTAAGACCAGGATTAATCTGCTAGTCGACCTTATGGAATTAATTCTGAAGAACAACTTTTTACTATTTGATGGGGAAATTTACCATTAAATAGCAGGGATGGCCATTGGAGCAAAATGTGCTCCCATGTTTGCCAACCTAGTACTCCTACATTGGGAAGATAAGTTCATCTTTTCATCACAATACATGTCCAAAATGTTGCTTTATAACAGATTTTTGGATGATATACTGATTCTTTGGAAAGGGGACAAGCAGGAAGCTAAGGAGTTTTTAGAATTTCTACACAGTACAACTCCTTTTTTCAGGTTCACCAGTTTTTGGCATACTAGTGAAATCAACTACCTTGACATTCATTTAAACAGTGATTGGGGGACTCTTTAAAGTAACATTTATAAGAAGAAAACTTTCTCTAATTCAATGTTACATTTTAATAGTTGTCACACCTACCATCAGAAGAAAGGGATCAGCAAAGGTCAGATGGTTAGATTGTCGAGCAACTATGATACTTTTAAAGTTGAGTTATTCAAGTTAGTTGGGAAGTTTCTAGATAGGGGTTAGCCCCTTAAACTAACTTTGAAAGTCAAACATGAGGTACTGAATAAGAGGGATACGTTGTACCAGCCAATTTTATGTTCCAGAATACCTGATAAATCTATCAACACCCAGAACAACAACAGTGCTATGATGATTCTAAGATATAATCATCTCGCCCAAGATTTAGTTGTAGCTATTAATAATGCATAGCAATTGAGTCTAAATGAGACACACAAGAACACGCTTGGTTTCAAACCCAGGATAGTGTTCAGTAGGCGAAGGAATGTTAAAAACATTATGGAGAACCCCCACTCGAAAGAATCAAATATCTAAAATGTATAAGTGTGGGACATGTAGGACCTGTAGGTTCATCAATGATGGCCCCTATGTGTCTATCCCTGGTTACAACTGTACTTTATGTTGCCTGGGCAGGTGTAGTTGCAACACAAACATGTTAGTGTATGTAGCAGCGTTTACGAGCTGTACAAGTTTTTATGTGGGCAAAACTATTCGGAGACTCAGGGAAAGAATATCTGAACATGTAAGGGCTATCAAGACGAAGAATGTTCACAATGCATTATATAAGCATAGTACAACTTGTGTAAATTTCAAGAAATTTATCTTTTTTGTAATCTATAAAGTAACCTCCAATGAGAGAGGGGGTGATTTGAAATTAAAAGTGGCAAATCTTGAGACAAAGTGGCAACTTAGGCTTAATGCCACCCCCCCCCAGGTTTGAATGACAGTATTGCCATTCTTCCAATTTAAAATCTACTGCCAATCATTAGCAGACCGGAGTTCCGCTGTGGTGACCCCTAACCAGGAAAAGCTGAAAGACAAACAGCAACAACTTAAACATAACCCTAAAAATATTTCTTCCAAGTATACAAGATTTTGATCACCTGTTGCACAATAGATTTTTACATTGCTATTTTATTATTTATTATCCATATTTTAATTTGTTTTTTGTGCCTTTAGGCACCTGTAAATTAGTACTTGATGGTCTCATTTCATCTTATTTTGTGTGGATTGGTCAGTTTGTAGGTTATGTTATTTAAATTGTGAATTTTTATCCCATTGTACTCTGATGAAGCCATTTGTTAGGGTGAAAAGTACTCAGTCTTTGGGACATACTGTCTGTTTTTTATTTATCATTGTGCCATTAAATTGGTGTTTATCGTTTGAGTTTGGATGTTTTTATTAGTTTTTTTTTATGATTTGGAATAGATTGAGCATTTCTGTGATTACTGTTTGAAACGCATTTAGCAAAGATGGAAGCGATAGATGTGGTATGGCTTTGTAGTATGGAACTTTGGCAGTGTTATTAATTTTGAATAGAATCCAATTTGGGATGGATTTGGTTGTGGCTTAGACTTATGTGACTAACTTTATGCTCATTTCAGATTGTACATATATAAAGATCTATCCCCTCCCTGTTATGTTTTCATGTCTTACATCAGGATAGTACTTGTATTTGAGAAAGAACTGATGGATGGATTGGCTGAATTCTGTGATGGCAATTTAGCCTGGGTTGTGTTGGGCCACAGATATACTAAATGAGTCTAGTGCATTCCTAATATTTTGTGTGTTGATAAGGAAATTAGATGTTCAGGTAAGGACCATGGTTCACTGCTTACTCTAAGAAATATGAGTAGTGCAGGGAGAGTCTATGGATGAATTTAACTAAAGTTTCTTTTTTTTTTTTTTTTTTTAGTACAAAGATTGGAACTAGGTGTAGTAATATTTAAAACAGGCTAAAGTCCCGTTGGTGAGCCTGTAAGTATTGTGTTTAGCTATATGACTGGTCACTGAACCATTTTTTCTTTTTTTTATCACATATTCTTAAAGTCTTGTTCTATTCTTGAGACTAATCTTTCCTATCTAATATATATTAGAAGGGCATCTTAAGCAATGAAAAATTGCTTGATTATATCAGCCTTGCTGGATCTTAATAGTAAAGGACTTCCCATTGGTACTGTGTAGTACAGTATCATCTGCGTACTGACATATAGAACAACCTTTATAGGGATCAGTGTCCTCCTGATTAGATGGTTTAGAAGTAAAAGGTGCCTGAATGGGTCAACTGATCCAGTGGGCTTTTAAACTGTCTTTGGAAAAGAGATGCAGTAAACTGTCAGTTACCTGGAACTCAAGCAACCAGCACTCTCAAGCAACCGGCAAAAAATATCGAAGAAATACAGTACAATTTTCATGTGTTGCACTTTGTCCCCCAACCCCCCAGAAACATACCTTATGTTTTTAGAGTTTTGAAACGGAAGAAAAGAATAAATTCTCTCTCTTCCCAACCTGAGAACAAGTGAAACAAATAGTATAGGATACAGTATTAGTCAGACCTAACAAATAGTATAGGATACAGTATTAGTGAGGCCTAACAAATAGTATAGGATACAGTATTAGTCAGGCCTAACAAATAGTATAGGATACAGTGTTAGTCAGGCCTAACTAATAGTATAGGATACAGTATTAGTCAAGCCTAACAAATAGTATCGGATACAGTATTAGTCAGGCCTAACAATTGGCCTAACAAATAGTATAGGATACAGTATTAGTCAGGCCTAACAAATAGTATAGGATACAGTATTAGTCAAGCCTAACAAATTGCATCGGATACAGTATTAGTCAGGCCTAACAAATAGTATAGGATACAGTATTAGTCAGGCCTAACAAATAGTATCAGATACAGTATTAGTCAGGCCTAACAAATAGTATAGGATACAGTATTAGTCAGGCCTAACAAATAGTATAGGATACAGTGTTAGGCCTAACGAATAGTATAGGATACAGTATTAGTCAAGCCTGTTTTTAATAGTAACTCAAGCAACCAGAAACTACAGTTGTCTGGCATCCACCAATCCCCATGGGTGCCGGTTAACTGAGACTTTACTGTAGTACATGGTCGAGACATGACCCCTGAGGAGTATATACAAAAGTTGTCTTAGAATTCTCCTTATTCTATGAAAGGGGCAATTATTGTGGCAAAATAGACATAGTGTTGACCAGTTCTGTTCCAAATATCAGTTTGAGACTTGCCAGATAAGTAGCTGGTGAAGCATCTTCTTGGATTTCTAAGATGGGGATGGGCCATGGTTGGCAAGATGTGGTATAAAGTTATAACGGACTACATCACTGATGTTTGCTTGTAATAAATTCAAAATGAAGCCTGCAATAGAGTAAACTAGACTGAACTATTTTCTGACTTGTGATATTAAGAGAGAAGTCCACTAATGTGGATTGATTTGAACCTGTGCTGGGAAGGGAAAAGAGTGCTAAGATCTGTTGTGGACTGCAAAAACTTCATGTCAGCACACTTTTCAAGAATAGTTGATAATGGAAACAGGAGAGCATTAGGTTAAAAATTACCACTAATATAGTTTTTACCCAATTACTTAGTGGGACAATGATGGCGTTTTTCCATAGTTGTAGGATGTAAGTGCAGATAGATCAGTTAGTAAGAATGGTAAATGGGGTAAAGAATGAAATCAGTTGCCATTTTTAGAAATTCAGTTAGAAGGCAGTCTGCATATGGTAAGAACGGCTTTAGTTTTGTACAAGACGTGGAAACAGGGAAGACAATTCATAGGTTTTTACTTAGGCTGTGTTGTATTGTTTTGAGAACGTTGGAGAGGAGGAGAGATGAGGTAGTATTAGTCGGTCTGATTTAAATGTGGAACTATTTAGTTATTATTTTTATTTATGCTCATAATACAGTCACTTACGTATAATGGGGACTGACTCTGATTCTCTCTTAGTTATAGTTTCATTATTGCGTATTTCAAGCTGCAGGTTTCCATTTGTAGTTATCTATATTGTGCATGTGTATTGTCTGTTATTTAGTGGATAAATGTTTTACAAGATGAAGTAATAATCCTGTTACTTTTTAAGAACAAAAGATGTTTCTTGACTGGATTAGTCCCAGTAGGCAAGCAACTTCTTTTTTGAGGGGTGATCTGAGGTGAAGTTAATAATGGCTAAGGCACCAGGGAAATTCCCCTTCTCTTTTTTTCCCTGCCATGGGATCTTATACATCCACCTAAGATACTGCCAGTTCAGGCAGATGAGACCTTAGTATAGCATTTCATCTGAAGGATGGCATGTTCGGGAATCCAGCACCTCACTAATGCCGCACTGCAGTGTTTATACTGGAAAATGAATTTAGGCCACTGGTGTGGGAATAAAGCCTTCTGATCTTCAGCATCAAAGGTGGGAGTGCTGCGAGGTAAGCCACTGACTTCAGGTAGAGATCGGTCACATGAGGAGTTAATCTGGTATACTTTTCCAGATTCAGTTGTCTTAGAGATGATGTACCAAAACTGTCTGGGAGTCATGTATTGGACAGATCGGAAGTAACTTATTTGATTGGGAAGGAGCTAGGTTTTGACTGTTTTATGAATTTTGTTCTAGGCTGTTTAATGTTTTTTGTTACTGGCTTTCTTCCACACCAGTGGTTAAGAGTACAGTTATTTGCTTCTAATGTGTGTTGGTTCTGATTCCTGCTTTGGTACACATTCATTATTGTTTATTTCAAGGTACAGATTTCCATTTGTAATTTGTAAATTGTCCTTGCACACTGTCTTTTATTTAGTGGATAAATGTTTTGACAAATGAAGTATTAATCCTGTATTATTATTTTTTAAGATCAAAAGATGATTCTTGATACTTTTATAACTTAACACAGTTATATCTTATGACCAGTGAAAAATTTGTCATTTCCTTTGTTGCATAAATGCGCAATCTCCCTTTGTTTTCCTGCCATGTGTTTCAAGGCCCCATGTGTTTAAAAGTTACATTGTAGTAGAGGATCATGTTCAGAGCATTCTCAGCACATATTTCAGTTAGCGAAAAGCCCCCCTCGGAGACCATCTTAACAGGGCTATATAACTCTGAGCAGTTGTTTTGCTTTGAGTATAATTTCCTCTTCCTCTGTGTTGTTCTACTGTAGCTTCTTGATGGTTTGAATAACATTCTTTACTGCTCTCACCAGCAAATACCACAATAATTATATATATATATATATATATATATATATATATATATATATATATATATATATATATATATAGACACACAGAGTTTGAAGGTCTTATGTGACTAGGTGAATTATTACTGAAGTTTAAGAGTTAAAGTGCATAAATGGTGGTGCAAACAATATTGTTACTTCGTGGTATGTGGCTTTGAAGTTCATGTCTCAGTTGAGGTGCCTTCTTTTTGCATTCCAAGTCCTTTCACTCTGTACAGGTTTCTTCTTCATTTATTTACTTATTTAAATTTCTTTTCTGGAGCAGAACACAGATTCATTTTGACCATTTTCAGACCAGCTTGTTTAGTAAAAAAAAAAAAAAAATTAAATTGCACACTTGCCATGCTTAGAGGCAATAATGTAATACATGCGATGAGAAAAAATACTCAACATTTGAACTTTTGGCAGGAGAGATTATCCAGTCCATGCAAAGAACGAATAAGGGGTCTATCTAAAAGTTTCAGAAAACTATGTAGTCACTTAGTACAATCATTTGGCTGAAGGTTTAGGGGGAGGGTTATATATATTTAGTTTCTTGTTTTTTTTTTTTTAATGAAATGCTTGGGGAATCTGATTTGCAGTAATGAGGTTTACTGGGGACATAGAAGGCAAAACATAATCAAAGAGGGTAGATTTGTGATGAAATACATAAGAATATTTAGAATGGAAGATGTGAATCTAGTAGCAGGAACTCAGACAAAATTTACATATTATTTTCCTAGGAAAATAACTAGGCTTGACTGGATAGACATAATATTTCACAGGACCACTAGTATTTAATTGGAAGCTTTGAAATGCATTTGATAACTGTTTAAGATCGCACACCAATAAAGACTAAGGTAACGCTGCAAGGTAATCAAGTAAAAATGAGACACCGTTGATTTCCTACGTATTTGTTAAAAAGAGAGTAGTTTAAGGAATGGGTATTGGAAATTATTCAAAAGTTATTAGGGAAGGCAGACATGTCTTCAGAAGGGATAGACAAGGAGTGATATAAAATAAGGATGGAGATTAAAAGTAGAAATGAGAGAGAGAAGTATGGGGAAAGGTAATAAGAATTATTTAGAAAAGTTTTCAAAAATTAAAGCATTGCAAAAGAAGGAACTGATGAATCCAAAGGGAAAATTAGGAAGTATTTGGATAATATGCATGAGTTTGAAAAGGCTGTTGTAAAGCAAGCATTTTTGATACCAGTTCCAGAGTGAAAAAAAAAACTCTTAGCATGATGACATAGGTAGCAGAAATTTGAAATGGTTCGTTAACAAAATTATGGAGCATATGACAAGAAAATAACCAGAAACCTTATAGATGTATTAGAGAGATTTTGTAAATTCTGTGGAAATTTGTATAAAGCAGTGGAATGGGGAAACCAAGAAAAGGCACACATAGAAATATTTATGGAAGAGTTAACTATGCCAAGGTTAGAGGAAAACGAGGTTTTAGAAATAAAAGGTAAGATAAGAAGGCACGAGAGAAAAATGGTGGTGTGTAATCAATCAACAAGAATGTCTCTAGGAATCAATAGCATTCCTGTGGAAGCCTGCAAGTTGGGAGAGAAGAAAGTGATAAAGATGTAGAAGCATTTGCTTAATATTTTAAAGGGGGTGGGGGCAGTGCTAGCATCTTGGAAGAAAGCTGTTGTGGGTGTATTATCCAAAAAAGGTAAGAAGCCATCAAGACTCTGCTTCATATAGACCAATTTTAATTTGAAACCATTATTAGCCAGTATTTGTCTATACTAGCTAAGAGAATGGCAAATCTGTTAACAAAAGTGATAGTCCTAGATCAGTGTGGTTTCATGGAGAGAAGGCAAACATTTGAGAATATTGGTAGAAAGTTGATTAAACAAATAGAAGCAAAATGTAAGCAAATGCTGCTGTTTGTGGGTCTTGATGTAGCAAAAGCATTCAGTACAGTCAACTGAGATTTTATGAGTAGGTTAGTGGTAGCATCTGCATTTTCTGATAGAATAATAGGGTCAATAAAGAGGATATATGAAGGGATGGAGGCGAGAATTAAGGTAGGAATGTTTCTCTCTGACAAGCTGTGTTTGAACAGAGGAATCAGACAGCAGTGTCTTCTTTGCCCCTTGTTATTTGCTTTATATTCAGAAACATTTTTAAAGAAAAGGGATCAAATTCAAAAATGTAACAGTTATAGTAATCAAAAAAAGTTAGCTATGTTTTCTGCCGATATTACTTTGTACTTGATAAATCTTGAAAAGGGCATTTTGATGGTGTGGAACATTTTGGCGTGGTTTTAAATCTTTTCGGGATATAAAATAAATTAAAGTAAAACAAAACTAAAGCAATAAACTGTGTATCTACATATGAATTGTTCCATCAATGTACTTGTTTATGAGGACATGGTAAGATGAAGTGTTTAGGTGTATAGCTTAAAAAGGATTCCATTATGTCAGAGAGGGATATATAGGAAGAAACTAAAAACATATGAGAAGCATGACTTTCTTGATTATGGATGTGGATAGTAATATACAAGCAATGAATATGACTTTTAGTCCCTTTGGCTTTATATACAGGTCAGGAACATTTTTATCACCCACAGTGGAAGAGGACAAGACTTAAGTGAGATAAGTTAATTCTCCCCATATAACAAGGTGGTTTAGTATTATGTGATTTGTCAGAAAATGGAGAAGAGGGAGAATTCAGTGGAGAAAATTAGCAAAGGAATCAAGGTATTGGGAACAGTTAACTAGGGAGGGAAAGTTTAGTAGAGTAGCATGAAGCTAAGCATTTGGGCTGCAGGTTAGAGACTGCCTTCCCTAGCAAGGACTGATAGCAGAGTATAGGCAAACAGAAAGGGATAGGGGAGTGCTAAGGGAAAAATCAGCCAGGTCTAGTTAAGTTTCTAGGTGAATATATCCGACACTGCTGCTAAAAATGAGTAGGGCATACATATCAAGTATTATATGATAACTATAGGAATCAGTCAGAAAACAAAGTGATTGGGAAGAGAGTTCAAAGTGATTGGGAAGAGAGATTGAAAAGGCAACTTACAAAGGGACAGTTGGAAGACATCTGTATGACCTCCAGGCATGGAACAACATCTAAAAGGTTTAGGATTTTTTCATGGAAGTGTTTGCATTGGTATTTGTATACCCCAGGTAGACATCAGAGAATCTTTTCCTCAGGTTGACAGCAAATGCCAAAAGTGTAATGGGAAAGAGAGGGGAAGTTGGGAATGTGTTTTTTTTTTGTGAGGGGGGGTGTAATAAGTGACAGATGTTAAAAACATCCCCTACAAAACAAAGTACGTTGGCAGAAATGTTTGGGGAGCAAATGATTTTAACTAAGAATTTTTTTAGCTGGGATATTGGATCTGAATTGCCTAGTCATAGTAAAGAATTACTATGTTTAATGTTATTGATTGCCTAAAAAGCAATTACTTGAAAATGGAAATCAGAATCTAAACCAACCATAACTGAAGTACTGAGTATTGTAAAGGAAATACAAGCACTTGAAGTGGGATCTGTAGAAAAAAGATGGAGCAAATTACATAATAAATGAAATTTGTGAAAACAATACATACAGAGTAAAGTTTTGGAGGAGGAAATTTAATGAAATGTAGGGATAAAGCATTTTTTGTAATGCTGGAGTGAATGAAAACCATTGAAAAAAATAAAATACTGCATGAAAGTAATGGAAATGTAATGTGTTTTCTTTTTTTAATTAATGTGTGTGTACTTGTGTCAGTTTTTTAAATGTTATGTTTAAAAAAGTTGTTTATATAGCCTGTGGTGGGTTTGTTAACAAATTGAACAATCTGGTCCAGAGGGCTTTTGTTATGAAATCTAAGAACTTTTGGTTATATGCTACATTTGAGGCAAAACTGCTCCAGTTTTTTTTGGTAGTTGGTTAAAGTCGCCCAATATAATGAAGTTCTTGTACATAAGGAATTCATATACATTTAAGAACAACTATATGATTGTCATTTGTCAGTGGATATAGATGGTGTCCTGCAATACTATAAACTTCTAGTTGGTCCTGTTTACTGTAATTTGTAGCTCAACGAGTTTAGTTTTGGACATCTGGAAATCTGTCTAGTGGTGATATGGTCCCTAACAAATATGGAGACACCACCACAGTTGCCATCTGGTCTGAAGCATTGTAGGTCCAAAGGATAGACCCATTCTTACAACTCTAGTATTATACCAAGCATCTAACTTTAATATACAGTGCAAAGTATCACTTTACATATTTAGAGTAACTACAGTCCCATTAGAGTGCAGTCATGCTTACAGACAGAATCCACCAGAAGAGATGCCAAGAATAAAGCTATCATAACATTAGACGACTCTTTTTGTTGTTGAGTATGCAGCATTCTTTAATATTTGTAAAGATGTCCACATTTTCTACTGTTCACCAGCATTTGCAAAAGTTCATTGTAGTGAATGGTGATATGGCTGTTGAGATCCATCCATAATAAGGTCTTAAGATTCTCTGTTGACTCTCCTGGCTCCAAGCTGTGTATGCATCTGTCATCTCACATGAACCATGGTACAGTATTGAGGTCTTGGATTTAAGATGGACAGGATGAAGGTTAGAGTAAAGATGGTGCTGCACTTGCTTTTTTAGGATAGGCTTTTGTTAAAAGAACATTGTTTTCCACCACACTAAGGTTCCTCAAAAGAAATCCTTATATTTGTCTTAGGACATCACAGCAGAAGAGAATCAAATGGAGGTGTTGTTCCAGGTGGATGAGTAGGCATAGCAGCCACTTCCTGCCTTGCCACCCAGTGGTCTTTGTCTGTTGAGAAATATGAACTTGCTGCCTGGTACTTCACCACTAAGCTTACTGTATCAGCTCTAGTATTGGCCTTGGTGCACTTGAGAACATTCAGTGGTTCCGATCTTTGTAATTTGTCTTGTTCTTGGTTTGAGTTTGATATTCTCGATTATGATGAATTTATCACTCTGGTTTCCAGAATGCATTTGACACCCTGTAGATTGGATCCTTGTCCAACCAACCAGGCTTGTAACATTTTGCTTGGATGTCTTGCATTCATTCCTTTACCAGATTACCAGTCTGTTCCATATGAGTCAAGTCATTTCGTCATTATTAAAGAGGCTTGAGTTATTCATATTCTTAAGAAGGCTGTTTTGGATGTTGGTAATGTAGGTAATTACAAACATTTCTTAAATATCCCCTTTGTTGGTAGGGTTCTTGAGAAGGTTGTGTATGTGAACCTGGAGTTTGACTATATTTATGAACCATTCTAGTCTGATTTTCATTCTAGGAATAGCAAAAGTGTTGCCCTGGTTGGGGCATGTAACTATCTTCTAACAATCAACAATCAATATTGTTACTCTGTCCTGGTCCTTTTAAATTTGACTTCAGCTTTTGACACAGTGGATGATCATGTTGGTGGACCTTTTGACCCATTTTCTGTAGTATATGTGGTTTTCTACAACAATGGTTTGCAGCCTGCATTTCTGATTATACTCGTTGAATTTAGAGCTAATATATCCTCACCTTTCTCTCTGATGTAAGAGTTCAGTTTTGGATCCACAGTTGCTTTCTGTTTTTATGCTACCACTTGGACAAATTAGTCAAGAGAGAGGTTTAAACTATCATTGTTATGCTAATGGCATACAGCTGTACGTGTTCTTCCCGTAGAATTCTGTCTCATCCTTTCTTAGGACTTGAAATGCTTCCATAATTTGGTGATTGATAAGTGGTTAAAACTCAATAACACAATATGGTTGCTGTGGTCATTTATACCACCATTCATACTTTTTCAGCTCCATGTTTGTGCCCAGATGTCATCTGCAGTGGTGACAAACTAGAATTTGTCAGTATTGCAAAATTTAGAGATGGTAGTTGACTGGCTCACCCATATCCAGGTGGTAGCTATGGTTAAGAATTCATGCTATCAGCTGAAGAATACCTGCATAATTAAGTACCTTATTCCATTAGTTAATTTGCCTCTGGTTGTGTATGTTGTGGCCTCTTTAAGGCTGGACTGCTGTATCCTGTATCTGGAGTTTTCAGACACTGAACAGGATTAGCTGCAGTTAGTGCAGAATTCTGCAGCCCAGCTACATAGTAGGGTGTCTAGATGCCACTATATTATGCTAGTACTGTGGAGCCTGTGCTCTGTTTTGTATCACTTTCAAAGGTATTATCTTAGTATGTCTAGCTGTTCATAAATTGGGTACCCCCTGTATTATGGAAGTTCTTGGCCTATTCATACTCCATTTTATTCCACCCTTTGGTTACTGGATGTTCTAAGGAGTTTAGATTTTTCATGTGAGCACTCTCTTTACCTATCAAAGAGAATGTCTTTGAAACCTCCTACCAGGGTGGTTGATGTTGACCATTACACTTGACAGTTTTAAGTGTTCTTTTAAACTCTACCTCTTAGACATATTTTTGTAGGTTAACTGACTTATTTTTATTTGTGAATGCTTTTTTGTTTTATGCTTTTGTAATAGTGCTTAGTTTATAGGCACTTAAATATGAATTGGAATTTAAATATTTTCAAGGCTTCCGCATTAAGTGGTTATTGACTCCAAAAGTTTAAGCTGGCTGGGTTATGCCTATGGTGTATGTATATTTATCTTCAAACTTTACTCTTATCCATGATTTAAACCATCAGATTCTGATGAAGTCTTCTAGTAAGACAAAAGCGCTAATTTCTCTGGAATAAAAACGTAATATTCTGCTGTTCCTGCAGCTGTTTTTTTGCGGTGTGCTCTTAGACTTGGAGCTGTTTATCAGGGTCTGTTTCATTTATTAGTAGTGTTTACCTTGATTCCAGTCTTATTTTTATTTTTAATTTCAGCTTTCCCAGTATGAAAAAAGACACTGAGAGATAAAGGCCAGTAACTCTACCAGTTTTAGTAATTTCAGTCACTGGCTAGTAAGTACACTGCCTGAATGCCTGCAAAGAAGACTCTTAGAGAGCCTGAAAGAAATTCAACTAGAAAGGTGAACGGACAACACTGGGTGTGATAAATCCTTCAGCTGTTTAGAAAAAAAGCAGTTCAGGCTCCAGCTTTGGTACAAGACATGACTTCCAGTAATCAAGAGGAAGAAATAAATCAAATGTGCTTAGAACTGATTAAAATAAATGAAACATTGAAGGAGTATATCAAATAACAAAACGCTGGAAAAATGGAAGAAACTTTAAAACAACTATTCAGATGAACTGATAAAACTGTAGAAATCCGAGGTCAAAATGAAGAAAAGGCTGGCTTAGTACTAGACTGCTCAAGAAAACCTGCTTTAAAAATGGTAGAGTTAGAGGACAGAGCATACCAGGAAAATATGATATTTTCTGATGTACCAGAGAAAGCAGACTGAACAGACTGTATTTTATGAAAGCACAAATAAGCAATTGGGCTGATGTTCCGCAGCAGGATTTGTTACTTGAAAGGGCAAATTATGTGTATTCTCCAAACCTGGCCATGTGAAAGCAGCCAAGACCTGTACTAGTAAAGATGCACCAACACACTTCTGCACGCCAAAAAGTTTTAATAAAATGAGTAAAGCTTTCGGGTTAACCACCCTTCATCAGTACATCATGATGTACTGATGAAGGGTGGTTAACCCGAAAGCTTTACTTATTTTATTAAAACTTTTTGGCATGCAGAAATGTGTTGGAGTATTTTGACCAAGAATTACTAGGATTTTTTTTTATTTCTAGTAAAGATGCAGTCATTCCAGCAGAATGAGCTGATCCTGGCAAAATTGGCAGAATGACAAAGTTTTAAAAACTGGAGACAGTAGAGTGTTTGAGGAAAATAATGATTCACTGTTCAGCCAAAAGAGAAGCAAATTTATCCCAGCAATTAAGGAATGTTGAAAGTCAGGTGTGAGATTTAAGCTACTGTATCCAGCTGTCTTTAGAATATTTTTGGGAGAGTCAAAGTTATTTTTTTAATAACTGGCTAGGGAAGAATTACAAAAGTTTGTCCAACAAAAAAGTGAGTCATAAAACATAAGGAGAACTCTGCTTCTCTTTCTGCTGATATTAAAGCTCATAGAGAGACGTTGCCAATGAAATATTTTCCAATGTTCCAAAGGAAAATGCTTGAGAGACAGAAAAAAACACAAGAGTTGACTAGAAGAATCAGTAATACCTTGGACTTGAACAGGAGTGTGGAGTTGGGAGATAGAGATGAACAGATAGAAGGTCAGCAAACTGAAATTAGTGAGTAAATGTAGGATTTTAAAGCATCAATCACATTTGTAAAATGTGGCTTTACAAGAAAATGTGGAAATATGGGACTTTTGTTGACTTTGTTAAACTTGTGGGAGGAGGCTGAAAAGCTTATACCCCACTGCATGTCATTAATGTTTGGAAAGTCTAGACTCTATACACACTGAACTGAGTGGAGGAGGGGCATTGACTACAACTCTGATCGTATCCTTTTTTTGGCTTATTTATACTGGTTACTGCTTCTAGCAATTTATATATAGCACTTTCTACTGCCTGCTGCATACTTTTTACTGTATTTTATTGCTATTAACTACTCTGCATGGTTAAACTAAAATTGTCTGCCTTACAGGGCCTGAGAAATACGTTTTTTACTGTCACACTGTTTCTAAAGCTTTATAGCTAGTTTCACTGTCCTCCTTTTTATCTGTTTAAAAACTTTCATTTTGTGGCTCACTGCTGTGATAAACATTTCTGTAGTGTTTACTGTCTAAAAGAGTGTAGGCTGCTAGCTTTAGTATTGATACTTGGTGGCTTTGCAGTTGCCGGCCCCTACAGTAAATTTGATCTGGGATACTCCTCCCAGCCTAGTGTCATTAGCTCATTCTACCTAATACAGAGAGAACATCTGAGAAGGCCAACCCACTTAGTTTATTTCCTTCTGTTCCTCCTGTCGCCTTTTCTTGAATTTATGAAAACTGTATTTGCCTTAAATGCTACAACTCAAGAGCTCTTGGTTGCACTGCATCTGCATTGTTTGCATGTTTTAGCTGCTTTTCTATATAGATAGACTTTTCTATATATGTAGACTAGCTACTTATTCTACTGTATTACTGCCTCTTAAATAATTTTTCAGTTGTGCACTTGCCTTCATTCAAAAAGTATTAAATTGCTAATTTTGTAGAGTTTTAATTGCATTAACTGTTTAGGGCTAGCCTCCTCTGTGTTTATTTATTGTATTATTGCATTGTTTAGCCTGGTTTAACAAAAAAAAAATACAACCCAAAAAAAAAAAAACCCAAAATACTATCTTGTTTGCCTGTTTCCTGCCTTTCCTAGCTAGTATAGTCCAGATCCCAGGCTTTGCTGGTTTCTGGACTTTATTTTCTGTGTTCAGAGCTATCCAGACCTTGCTGTGGTAGAGGGAAGTCCTACTGCTTACCAGTGGGAGTGGTGAGCATTGTACTGCCTATCTAACACTAGAGGAGTGGTTTCCAGCTGCTCTGAAATTGTAATTTTATTAGCCGTTTTGGGTTGATTTCTATCCTTTTCAACTTTCTGGCTTAAAATTTGCATTGTGCAGCACCACGGGGCCATGGTTAAACTATTCCAGGTGCCAGAAAGTCTGCTCTTCAAATTTTCCCTTAGAACTAGCTGGTTTGTCAGTAGTAGCACTAAAATCTGAACCCCTGTGACTAGCACTTGCGCTAGAACCTGTTGGAAAGTACTAGGAAGCCTTAAACTGATACTAATACTCAACTCTCCTTGTTAATAAGGAGAAATTAATTGTAGGCACTAAACGGCCTATAATTGCAAAGTACCTTGCAAAGGTAAGGGAAAACAGCTCTTGTACTTTACAAAAAAAGCACCTGAACAGGCATGTCCAAGGGTCAGCTTCCGGTGATTTATTCTATCCACCTGGTGAATCTGGGCATACTGGGGCAATGCAGCAACTGCCTCATGTACACAGACAACCCTCTCCTACCACCCGACACTACAACTTGTGAGAGATGCACTTACATAGCCAAACTGGAAGCAAAGCTCTCTCCAGCCAAGATTGTGCTAGACAGTCAAGAGGAAAAGGTTAACAGCTGCACTACACCTCAAGCAACATGCAGCCCTTCAAAACCCACACCATCAACACCCACACATAGCAACACTAAACCCACATATGTGGAGGCCCTTAACATTAACCTGCCCAAGCAACAAGGACCTCTGAAGCTGAAACACAAACACCAATGTGCCACTCAACAACAGCCCCTAAGGCAAGACAATGTACCCAACACTTTAGTCATCATAGGTGACTCTGTAGTCAGGCACACTAATGGTCCCACTCATCAGGCTGAGCAAGGAGAAAATTACAGTCCGCTGCCCATCTGGTGCCAGGATCCGCCACAATGCATGCACTGAAGTCACTCCACAACAAGTACAAATACGACTCTGTCATTGTCCATGTTGGAGTGAATGACTTGAGACGTACCTCCCTGGACTACATGAAAAGAGACATGGAAGAGCTCTCGGATCATGTGGCCCAGGCATGTATGACCTTAGCCCTGAGTAGCATTCTGCCTTCACCCAGAATGATACCACAGGATAAGGATAAAATGATTGACTTCGACAATTTGCTAAGCTTCTGGTGTCATTCAAAGGGGACCCATTATCTGTCTCCCTGGAACGACATGGTCGACAAACCATGATGCTTTGCCAAAGATGGTCTGCACCTGTCGCCCCTGGGATTCAAGTTACTGGCTAAAGCTCTTGCCACCCCTATAGTGCCTTTTTTAGGCAAGGTTGAAAGGACAAAACCACTACTGTAACAGATACAAGCATGCAAAATCTGAAGGTAATGCTACCCAATGCTAGAAGTCTAAAACTCAAAATGCACTCTCTCGAGGAACTCCTAAAAATGGGGAATATTGATAGCTGTGCAGTAACTGAGACCTGGTTCAAGACTCCAGAGATCATCCCTGGAATACCAGGCTACAACTCTTACCACACTTTTCAGCCACCAAACCAAGACCAAAACACTAAAGGTGGAGGAGTGTCCATATTCACCAACGATATTCATACTTCCAGGCTAGATGCCCAACACAATGCATCTGAAATTCTCCAGGTGCAACTAACACTAGGTAAGACTGCAATCCAAATTGTAGCTTGCTACAGATCCCCCACCATGCCCCAAGATTCTCACTACACCTTTCTAAACATACTGGAAAATATTAAGATACAACCATGCACCCTAATACTGGGTGATTTCAAATACCCTGCCATTAACTGGGAAAACTGCTCAGGTACCAACACCTTTTCCAATGATTTTTAGAATTCATAAATTCCAGTGCCCTGGATCAACTAATCCATTGTCCCACCAGGGGCTCCAGTATCCTAGACCTGGTCATTAACAGCATGGGCGATAGATGCTCCACACCAATGGTCACCCCTTCATTGGTCAGGTCTGACCATAAGCAAATCACCCTTGACAGCCACATCCCACCTCCACCCCCCAGTAAGGAAACCTCCGTAAAAAACTTCACCAAAGCCAACTTCGTGCTACTTAAGTCAGAAGTGACCAACTTCATGGCACCCATGCAGATGGGAGCTGAAAGTTCGACTGCTGAATCCTAAGGCACTGTACAAGCACATTCACTCGTGCATGATTCGTGCCATCCCAAATTGAACCAAGATGCTCTCCTCCAAAAAAAGGAAGCCAATCTTGTGGTCCTCTGCCATAAACAAGCTGTACAACAGAAGGAAGAAACTGTTGCAGAAAAGAGGAAAATACCAGGATGCAAAAAACTCCCTTACCATCCTCAGTAAGAAGCTGAGATCCCTCATAAAATGCTCCAAAACTAGTTATGAAAATAAAATTGCCAAAGATTCCAAAGACCACCACAAGGCATTCTATAGTTATGTCAAAAATCTAAATGGCAGTGCTCAGATCTGCTCTGAGCTACAACTGAATGGCATTAAATATACTGATCCAAGGATATTGCCAGTATCCTGCAGATCGATTTATTGCCAACTTCACCCCTCTCTCACCCCCTGAAGGACCCATCTCAATATCAGAAGATTGCCAAATTCCAGTAATCACAGCCACACAGGTAGAAACTGCACTCTCCAAAGCTAAGAATACAGCATCTGTGGGACCAGATGACATCCTGGGCTGTGTACTACATGAACTACAAAATGAACTGGCACTTCACCTAAGTGACATGTTTAATCATAGCCTCACCTCAGGCTTCATGCCCACTGAGTGGTGCACAGCTACAGCTATCCCACTCCACAAGGGGGGATCCACCTTGGATCCCGGGAACTACCGTCCCATCAGTCTGGCGAGCCTGATCTGAAAGGGCATGAAACACATTATCATGGAACTTATAAACAAAGACATTGGCAACCTTCAAACACTGGACCCCACCCAGTGTGGGTTCATGAAGGGCCGATCTTGTTTCCTGAACGTGATTGACTTCTTTGAATCAGTCTTCAGAGCTGTAAATGAGGGTAAGTCAGTCAACACAGCCTATCTGGATCTTGCCAAGGCCTTCGACACCATCCCCCACTCTGGAATCATAGATAAACTTACTAAGCTGGGCATAAATCCCTACGTCACTTGATGAGTTGCCAACTGGCTTATTGACAGAACCCGGACTGTAAAAGTAGCCGACTCCAAATCCATCTCCAGACAAGTGACAAGTGGAGCACCTCAGGGTTCAGTCCTGGGACCGCTCTTGTTTGGCAAATACTTCTTAGAAGTACAGGCCAAAACTAAGGGACTCTGGCTAACAAAGTTTGCAGATGACTGCAAACTGGGAGTCATTATTCAATCCCCAAATTATGTGGATATTCTACAAAAGGGCATTACAGAAACAGATGCTTGGTGCCAGAGCCACAGGGTCAAGCTTAATGCCAAGAAATGAATAGTTATCCAATTTGGGGAAAAAACATGTACCCATGAATTGCCACATAGGTGGCAATACACTAAAACCTGAAAGTGTGATGAGAGACTTAGGGACACAGGTGGACTGTGGTCTCACCTTCGATAACCACATCGCCACAACAGTCAGGAAATCCATCTATGTGGCACACCTCATCAGTAAGGGCTTTCATCCAAAAAAAGTAGGTCATTGTCCCACTGTACTCATCCCTCATTAGACCCATTATAGAGTACAACACCCCATTTGGTATGTATCTCACAAGACATCTGCAACAGCTGGAAAGGCCGCATAAATACCTCACTAAAAGAATCGCAGTCCTAAAGCAGATGCCCTATGCTGACCATCTAAAAAAGCTCCAGCTATACTCTGTGGCATATCGTCTACTCGGAGGCGATCTCTGTTTAACATACAAGGCCATGTTAGACCCTGAGCTGTCGGACATGCTCCACTTAAAGAAATCCCAATCCCTCAGAGCCACACACTCCAGGGATCTAAACCTTGTCATCACAATAAACAAAATATGTTGGAGAGATAGGTTCCTGACCCAGAGACTCCCCGTACTCTGGGATAGACTGCCCATACATGTCAAGCATAGTGCCTCCTTGGCCCTCTTCAAAAGGAACCTTGACGATTGGATGCGAGATAGGAAATTCACCCAGGGGATCACATCAGTTGCCCTGCTAGACAGGGGTCCTGGGTAGTAAATAATGTGGGAAGAAATATCCGAGGAATTGTTTGGCTAGGCTTGTGTGGGCCCTAGGGTCGACAGCTTAGTACCAACCTATGAACAAAGAGGGGAAAAAGGAAAACAAGTAACTGTAAGTAAAACAATGTTTATTCTTAACATTAACAGTATTTGTATAAAACCTTCATGAACTTAATTGCATGTTACATAGGAAGGCATTTCAGTTATAGTTATATGTGTTAAAGGTACTAAAGTAAACAAGTGCATTTTTTTTTCTTTTTTAGTTTTAATAAATGCAGGCATTACAGTGTAAAAAGAGAAGAAGACTCGACAAAAGCATGTTTATGTTAATATTGCTGTGATCTTGAGTTGAAGTGGGGCATGGGATGTAAACGTGCACAAATTATAATTGTTAGTTTTACATAGGAAAATGTCTGGATAGTGCCCCATAGCTTAATCTAATAACATTTTTTTTTCTGTAAGCAAGTAAATAAGAAAACACTGAATGTAATGAAAAGTCTTCCTTAAGCAAATAAATGTTCAGTGTGAGCTGAGAAGTCTGCAGCTGAGGATAGCTGTATATTTTGTTCTTATGTTTCCATGGAGACAAGCTGACTATAGGGACAGGTAATAAAAGCCAGAACACTTTTTTTAAGGCTAAAAAAGTATATAAACTGTTTTTGTCACACCTGGGAGGGAAATAAAAATAAAGAACAGACCGCAATTAGTAGAAGTAGGAGCACAGTCTATAATGTGTCTTGCCATGGATAACCTTAATTGTAGGTTAGGTAATGGTTGTCTGGGCATCTGTTGATTTGGGACAATTGTTCATATCAGGAGGGTTAAACTTCATTATTTGAAGATGTATATAATTTTGTGCATTTGTTATAAGGTAATTTGTTATGGGAATGTTCTGGGTGTTTTGAGAGTTTTCACTAAAATAAAAAGTCTTGTAAAATGTGACATAGGTTCAAATAGAGATGACAAGAAACAACTGTATATAAGCTCAACCTGCCAAGCATTACCATGTGCATATTATTTTGGAACATGAATGGTCTCACAGGTTTAGACAAAAAAGTGAGAGTGTTGAATTATATTAAGAAATGCTGAGTACAAATAGCAATGCTACAGGAAACACATTTGGAAAGAAGTGAGCATGTGAATTTAATACAGAAAACATTTCAGGAGGAATATCCAACAGAGTATTGGGGACAAAGGCAAAGGGGAGTACTTGTACTAATTGCTGGAGGACCTCAAATAGTGACAGAAGGGAAAAAGACAATAATGGTGGATTTGTAGTGGTAGTAAGTGGCTTCTGGCAAGGGAGGAGGATTATCTGCCAACTATTTATATTTCACCTAAAACTGCTGTTATGAAGCTTAAGAAGATTTTGGGGGAAATAATCTGCTTTCAGTGGAAAATATTACTTGTAGATGGGTACTGGAATTTGATTTGCAACAGTGAGCATTTACATATTATTCCCCAAGGTACAATAACTGGGCAAGGCTAGACAGAATTATTTCACAGGAACGTGTGCATTTAATTGAAAGCTTTGACACACATCCAATAAATATTTCAGATCATGTGCCAATAACAAATAAGATACAAATGCGGGGTAATGAAGTAAAAATGAGATACTGGTGCTTCCCCACCTCTGTATAAAAGAGAGTAATTTAAGGAACGGGTAGTAGAAATTATTCGAGAGTTATTGGAGAAGATAGAAATTTTTTCAGAAGTTATAGCTAGTGATTGAGATAAAATGTAAGTGGAATTTAAAAATAGGGTAGAAATAAAACAAAAAAAATGTGGTTAAGAAATAATGGGAATTATTTAGAGTGTTTAACAAAGGTTAAAGTGTTGTAGAATAAGGGGAATGTCACATAACAAGAAAAGGTGCAACTGCAGAGTGCTGAAGACAAAATAAGGCAGTGTCTGAATTATACAAGGATTGCCATTAAGCAACTGTTTTGATAACTCCACAGCACAAAAACATCAACTTAGACAACAGAAAGTAGAAGGTGTTCTTGCCAAATCTAGGGAGCCCACAACAAGGAAAATAACCAGTGATCCTCTAGAGGTCTTAGAGGTATTTCAGACATTTTATGAAAATTTCTATAAAGCAGAGAAATATGGAAATCAAGACAGAACACAAATGTAAATATTTATGAAAGAGTTAAGTATGCCAAGGTTAGAGGCAGATGAGGCTCAACAATTAACAGTTAAGATAGGAGGAGATGAGATAAAAACGATGATGTAAAATCAGTCTGCAAAAAGTTTCCAGGACTGGAAGGTATTCCTGTGAAAATCTGGAAAATAGGAGGGAAGAAAAGTGAGAAAGATCTGGGAGATTTTAACAGTATTTTAAAAGGTGGGGAAACACCAACATCTTGGGGGAAAAAAGATGTGGTCTTTGTAATACCTAAAGATGGTAAAGAGCCATCAGACCCAGCTTTATATATTCCCATTTCAATTTTAAACCATGATTATAAAGTATTTATGTATTCCTCAGGTGGATGGCAAATGTTCGAGGTGTGACTGAGAAGAAAGAGGCAACTGGGAGCATATGTTTTGGGAGTGTAATGAGTTGGCAGACTTCAAAAATTCTATACAGAGTACTCTGTCAAAAATATTGGGTGAGCAAATGGGTGTAACTAAAGAAATTATTTTTTGAGCTGGGATACAATGTCTGAATTGCCTATACATGGTAAGGTCTTGCTAAGTTTAATTCTGGTGTCTGCCAAAAAGCAGTTACTAGAAAATTGAAATCAAAGTCTAAACCATCTGTTTTTGAAGTACTGAATGTTATAACAGAGGTAAAGTAATTGGAAGTGGCATCTTTAGAAAAGGGTAGCAGCAAAAATTGCATAGAAAATGGAAATTGTGGGAGCAAACCATGTGTAATAATGTTCTGGAGGAGGAGTAAGATTTAAGGGAAGGCAGGAATTATGCAATTTATGTAATGTTGGTTTGATGATAATTAAAAAAATAAGTATAATGTTTGTAACTAGAAATATATTAATATGGTTTGTTTTCTTTTATGTAAATGTATCTTTGCCTATGTGTTAAGTGATGATTAACCTTTGCTGTTGATTTTTTTTAGATATAGCTAGGTATGCTTTGATATGTTAGCTCCCTTGAGTGAGTTTAAGTAGTGACCATTTCCTTTTTTCTTTTCCCTTTTTGATTTGAAAACCTGTTAGGGTTTCATATGGATGAAAGTTGTCTTTGCTTTAAGAACCCTGCTTTTGCTTTATTGGTTTGCTGTTACATTTAGATCTAAATGTAGGACATTCATCTCCCTTACAGTGGGTGTAAAGGATTCTGTAGATGCTTAGTTATTTTCTTTAAATGCTATTTTGAATGGAGATTGTTTTGCTTTCATAATAAATGCTGTTCTAATTTTGTGTTGTAGGGTAGCAGTAGTGCATAGACAAATTGTTAGTTGTGGCAGGATTGGAAACAGAAAACATACCTTTAATTTCCTAGTTGAAACTTACTTTTAGGGTTGCCACCTTTTGTTGTGCCTAAAAGTGTAAGTAGACCACGCCCCTTGCACCTCTCATGTCCTACCCACTTCATGACATCATTCTTATGTCCGACAAGGGGGATGCCCTCTTTTTCTGTGGATGTGGATTTGTAAAAAAAGCATAGTAAATCCTCAGAGTTAGCAAACTCTGATAGTCTGTTTTTTTTTAAACAAAATACCAGAGTTTGTACAGTGTTTTCTGGACTACTGGACAGTCAAAAAATGGATTGGTGGCAGTACTACTTACTGTATTTTCATTTATTAACCTGGGTAGAATGCTGATCAAGCTGGGGCCTTTTCAAGTTTAGCACAGGGGGAAACCAAAAAACTACAAAACAGACTGTTTCACTGAAGTTAGCAGATGAAATAGAGAGCAGAAAAGGACAGTAGAAAGAGACGTAGAGTAAATATTGGGACAGTAAGAGTTACCTAGGAGTACTGAGAAGTAGCAAGGTAGGGGAATGGTTTTAATGTGGGCTTACGGTCCTTGTTAGAAGCATAAGCACAGTAAGAGCTGAGGGTGGCCACTAGAAGTATGTCTGTAGTAATGAAATCTGCCTTTACACTGGTATAGAAATAGCAGTATTGCAGATGTGTATTGATTTGCTTTTGTTAGTGCGGTATGAAGAGGACTCTGTGGAATAGGTATTGCTAAGAATAGGATAAATAGTAAGAGGCCACTAGTAAATCTTATACCCTCTTATGTTATTTTTGAAGATATGATTTTGTCTGAAGGCCATTATGTCACATTATTACCACTTGTGTAAGAGATGACATGTGGTTGAGCAGGGGTAGGGTGTGTAGTGCTGTTTGACTACACTTATACAGATATTCCGGCATAGTCAGCTGAGTGTTTGTTTCTTATAAGTATCAGATCAGGAATAATGAGGATTTGGGCCAGAAAAGGAGAACTTTTTCTAATTACGTTTCTTTAGCTATCAGTTAAACAACAAGCTGTAGCATTGGTTGAAGGCTTTATTACTTTCCAGGCTGCTGTGCATGTTTTTGTAGACCAGTGTACTATATGTAGCTGGAAGTATAAATCAACACCCCAACCAGACCATAGTACATTTGGTACACACTCATAACAACTATTATGAATTTTACATGTATGGGATTGTTGTATTTTTAATATAACAAAACATTTGTCAGTAATACAATTAATATGAAAGTTATGGATAAAGACCTGGGTCTGTTACAAATGCTTGTATACTATTAGCTTGCGACACAGTTCCCTGCTGCCACTCACTCATATTAGCAAGTGTTGTAACACCCACTACCTGATTTCTGTGCACTGCCACTAAGCTATGTATCCTTTCCAGAACCCTAACATAAAACAGCTCTCCTTCGCCCCCTAACCCTGACTTTGAGCCAACTCACAATTGAGCCTAACTCTGCACCAACTCCCGAGTGCTCCCTTATCCTAACTCTGAGCCAACTCACGATTGCTCCCTAATCCTAACTCTGAGCCAACTCCTGATTGCTCCCTAATCCTAACTCTGATCCAATTCCCAATTGCCCCCTAAAGCTAAAAGCCCCCTTCCCATTTCCTTTTCCCACTTACCAGTTCTGTGACAAAACCTTGATGGTGTCAGACTGCTGCAACACTAGGTTCCTGAACTCGCATTTGATTTCAAACAGCTGCTCAGCTAGCTACATGGACCCCCACTGGAGTCCATGGCTTCATGCTGCTGGGTGTCAAGCAGCTGTAAGGGTCTCTAAAAACCCATACACAGTTCAGATGCTGTGCTTCATTGATTTGTGAAAAAAATTACCCACCACCCATGCAGTGGATAAGAAAACCTACAGCATTTACATTATGAAGTAAACAAGTTGTACATAAATTTACATTTCACTTATAGACTTCTCTGTTTTGCATTAGACTGCTAGACTAAAGCAGTATAGCAAAGTATAATTAGTGAATGTCCACTGGACGGGGAGTATTAATATCTTAATTATTAATTGATTGATTATTAAATATTAATTGATCTGTTTTTTTTCTCTGTTAACCACGTTTGTTAGCGTGCACACTACTGGACCTATACCCCTCCCCCATATTGGCTTGAATGTTATAGTCTGAATTGGTTAATAATCAGCAGTTTATTACCCTTTTTCTTTCCCTCTTTTTTTTCATGTGTTTCTACTCGGTTTACTTAACAGTTTTGAATAGCTAATGTTACCTCAGCTAACGGACATTAAACTCCCTACATTTAAACTTTTTATTTGGGTACTATAACTGATGTAGCTTAGCAAGCTACATTTAGCTTTTTTCTTTTATATTAAACTGTTTGTTTTTTGTCTGCCTTTTCTCTCCATCTTTTTGCACAACCCTCTCCATTCCCCCTTGTTTACACTCGGGCTCACTTTGCTCCTGTACCCTACCCCCATTCCCACCCACCCCCTCTTTCCTGTAATTTATACTTAACTGGCCACTCCCCCTGGAACAATTACCCAATTACCACTTAGTTTATACTTAGCCACATCTACAGATATCCAAAATCTTTACAATCTGCCATATATTATTTACAGTGGCTAACATAAACTCACGTATCACTCCCTCTCAAGCCCTAATGTACAACAAGGGACTATATTTTGGTTATATTACTCTTATAAAAACCCTAGTATCCCTTGCTCACATTACTTCTTACCAAAACAGACTTCATGCTCCACTCCCAAATTGTGTCACCTCTACTCCTTATGTACCCAAACATCACGTTATGAACGTTAAAATATCTTCTTCACTCATAAACACCACAACACATTACATGCATTTCTCCTTTACTAACACCCCAGTATTTCAAAACCATCTGTGAAATTCAATAAATTTATACTTACTATCACAACTACCACACCATATCTATTCAACAAACAAACACAAAGTGGTGATATACAACCAAACCCAGGACCTATCACTAATCTAAACTCAGACATAAACATTACCATGGACCACACTCCGCTAACAATTATTCCCCAAAGATGTAAAGGTGATGTACTCTTCTTGCATTAGCATATTATAAGCATTGCCAATAAAATCCATGACCTGCATGCTAGTATTAGTCTATATATACCAGACATATTAGTGGTTACTGAAACCTGGTTGAAACCTCAAATCACAAATGATTCATTTCTCCCCCCTGGTTATAACATTATTCATCAGGATAGAATGCTGAAAAAAGGTGGAGGCATAGCTATGTTCTACAAAACAGATCTATCTTTAACAGCTGTGAATCTAACCACCCTAAGCTTCAGTAAAGCTGAAATATTATGTTGCAAACATACCATAAATTCTAAAAAAGTATTAATATAATTGGCATATATATTCCCCCAGGGGATAACATATCTATCCTAGAAAGTATCCTAGATTACATTTCTCATAAACTACCTCAGGAAACAATTATATTAGGAGATCTGAACATTGATTGGAATAACTGTAATGGCCCAAATCCCACTAAATATTTAAACCTTTATGGGTTTACCCAGCTCATACAAAAACCCACCAGAATAGAAAAAAACATCAACTAAATGCTCCTTTCTTGACTGGATACTTACTAACAGACCTGACTGCTCTCCTCACTCAGGCTGTCTCCCAGACAGCCTTCGTGACCATTTCCCAACACTATACTGGCAGATAAGAAACAAAAAAAAAACATGAACCATGATCTTTTCCTTTATACACTTAGACACTGCAACTGGTCCCCTCATATAGTATTACCCCTAGATGAAGCCACTGATTACCTCACTAGTACCTTCCTATCTATCCTAGATGAGCATGCCCCTCCCAGGACTATTAAGAGTTAAATCAAAGTTTGCCCATGGTTAAACAATGACTCCAGGTCTCTACTAAAAGCAAAAGATAAAGCATGGCTACATTGGCAAAAAACGAAATCACAAGTTACTAGGCAATCTTATTGTGAACTAAGAAACAAAGCAAAAACACAAATAAAACAGGATAAAATAAATTATTACTCTCATATACAAACTAAACACCACAATAACCCACATAAATCTGGGCAGGTATTAACAACATACTACGACTTGGTAAAGCTGGTACACCCCCTCCCACTACAAAAAACAGCTCTGATAGCAACACAGTTTAACGCCTATTTCACAGAAACTATTCTACAACTCTCTAATAGCCACAGCCCTACTATTACATCACAAACAACTACACCCCATTAAAATAAAAGCATAACTTCTCTCTTCAACCAGCATCACTACATACAACTTCTTAGAAAACTAAAACCTAATTCTCTAGCTGCAGATCACTTACCACCTGAATTCCTCAAACTATCTGCTGAAGTAATTGCATACCCTGTCCCCATTCTAATAAACAGGTCTGTATTAGAACAATACGTTCTTACCATTTGGAAGGTTTCATTACATCACCCCAATCCACAAGGGTGGAAATTCTACTGAATTGTCTAACTATCGCCCTATTGCAATTCTATCTCCTCTGTCAAAAATACTTGAAAAGATTATTCATAAGTAACTCATGGATCACTTAAATTCTAATAAGTTGTTATCCAACGCTCAACATGGCTTCCGACCACACCACAGTACCACCACTGCACTTTTGTCATTTACAAACACAGTTAGCAACCATAGAAATAATGGCAAGTATGTATCCTCCACTTTTTTAGACTTTTTAAAGCTTTTGATATGGTAAATCACAACAAACTTCTACATGCACTCTCTGATGTAGCTTTATCACACTCTACACTTGCATGGTTTCAGAACTACTTAACTGGAAGACAGCAAGCAGTACATTGGCAACAAAGTCTATCTCCTTTGCTACCAGTCACCCTAGGAGTCCCCCAAGGATCTTTTCGTGGCCCCCTGCTTTTCTCCATATTTATTAAAAATCTCTGTACTGTGGCCTCTTCTGCCACAGTTATCCAATATGCTGATGACTCTACAGTGTTGTGTGCTGCCAGTACCCTTCCTGAACTGCAGGTACTCACTCAGTCATCCTTTCTCAAAATTGAGTCTTGGCTAACAAATTCTTGCTTGTTATTAAACCCCAACAAGACAAAGCTCATGCTATTCTATCCTAACAGAGCTACTATAAACACAGATTTTTTTTTCAGATAGTATCCAGAAATAACGCTACTCTCACTCCCTCCCCACATACCAAACTACTAGGGGTTGAAACTGACAAGAATATGAGATTTGACATCCATGTCTGTCAATCAGTTAAGAAAGTACACAAAAAACTAGGTACACTATATAGGAACAGGCAATATCTCACAAATAGCACAAAAATAGCTATTGCCCAAACTCATTTGACCTCAACTCTTTTATATGCATCACCTGTATTTATTAATCTCAGGGAAACTGAGCTGGTAAAACTATAGGCCTGCTACAATAAAATAGCTAGATATGCAACAAACTCTACAGTGAGATCACACCATTGCTCTGCCCCATGGAAACTACACTGGTTAGAACTTCCCCATCTCCTACACTTGTCTCAGCTTAACATGGCTTACAAAATCTTCTATCTTTCTGCAAAAACTCCATCACTACATGACATGCTAGAGCCCTATTCCTGTGGCAGAATGCTGCGGTCAAACAATAAGCCCCTCATACAAATTTCAACAGCACACAATCGTGCTGGAGAGTCCACCTACTCTCATTATATTGCTAAGATTTGGAACTATCTACCTAGTAACATCACATCTAGCACTACATTAACTAAATTAAAAAAAACACTAAAAACCCACCTTGCCACTAAATGGCTTTGCTCTTGCTCTGCCCCAGACTAAAAATCCTACAAACTCTTTACCCTACGTACAGCTGTTTTTTATTTGTAATCTTCCTTCTCTTTTATCTTTACTTTAGACATCTTTTCTTTCTTTCTTTCTTTCTTTGTTATTTGTGGAGCTTTTTTCCCTGGACCTCTGCTGAAAATGGACATTCCGTCCAGTCAGACTTTCCCAGTAATCAAATGTAAAAATAAAAATATGTTAGTATTAAGTCTTTCTTGCGTCTGTCTGAGCAGTTATTGTTCCATACTTGGTAATTCACAATCATTCCAGCATATGTGCGACCAGTATTGTTTCTGATCCACAAGGTGTACTACAAACCATGGTAAATGCATTAATTGCTAAGCTAAAAACTGCAGTCCTTTTGCAAAGGAAGGTGGTACAGAGACCATTTAACACACCATGGGTTTAAATATCAAGGACTAGGCATGTTTTGTGATTGATCTACATTAACATGACAGAAAGAGCAAAGATGTTTAGTCACTCTTTAGGCAAGTACACAGCAGAAGAGCATTTGATAAAATGATAATATGCCAGTAGCAGAAAATGTTACATCCAGTCCTTGCGCAGCAGCAAAATGGTGGAGCCCATCACTTGCCTTGGTGAGGTGACTATAGTAGTTGTGCCATGTATGCATTTCAGAGTTAGTGCTGCTTAGAGGAGGGGTTTGCTGCTTAGCCTGATGCATGTAAACAGGTTGTAGCGCATTACCAAGGTGACATGAGAGTGTATTGTTGCAAATTCCACTTACCTCTCAAGGCAGGCTTGCTGCTGGTATTCTGTGGTTGTTAAATTCATACCACATGGACCAAAGCTTCATTGTTTGCTTGGATAGACTTTTTAGTGCATGTACATGACTTACTGAAGCACTGTACCTGTCTTCAAAGTTGTGACTCTAGTGTGCTTTTCTGCAGTTCTTAAATCATTGCTGAATACATTGTACTTTGGCAACTGTACATTGATTTGTTGCATAATAAAATAAAATGCATCAGTTTTAGGACATAAAGTATGTTGTTGCTGAAACACTTTAGAATAAGTTTTTAAGTTTTAATCTTGAGAGACTCTGAGTAAACAAAAATTACTGTTGTAGCCATTTCTTCTTTTTTCCATTAACAGACAAAGAAGTAAATCACACCCACAAAAAAAAACTTTTTTTCTATTTTGTGCTGTATTGGTCTGACAGACTTTTGGAGCCCACCAAACTATATCCGATCCCTTTATGACATCAGCTTTTCTTACATGAGCCTCCCAATTGCCCATTGCATCTGCCAAGTTCCCCTGTTAAGGCTGTAGTGGAGGGATACCTATTTCAGACTGAGTGATTATAATTAATGAGGGCAGGAAACATTTGCTTAAGTCCTCAGTTTCCCTGGGTCTAACAGTGCACGGTCATACAGTGTGTCCATTGTCTGACCTTTTGTCTATAGGTACATATTTTTGAGTTGTGTGCTTTGTTGCAGTACAAGTTCACCAAACTCAGCAGTTGTCCTACTCAGAAATAGCCCCAGGTATGCACCAGAGGACATGACACTTCAGAAAATCTAAATCTCTGATGAAAAGCCACCTAGTACATTTGCCATGAATTGTTTCTGATTATTTATTATTTGACTAGTGGAGACACTAGAAAAAATGTTACTAAATAGGGGTTACCCCCCCAAAATGTTGGAGCCAATATTTACAGAAGTTATTACTAAAAAAACGTGATGATACACATCTTCCCTTGATTAGTACTGGAAATGTTAATGCTGGCTCAGTGATAGACTATAACAGGGATATGACTTATCTGCAGTCATTTATTATGAGTTTTAATTTCGATGCATACCATATTATGGATATTATAAACAAAACTTGGCATACATTTATCAGACAATGAAATTTGTAAAATCTTGGGAAAAGACTCCAAATTAGTTTAAAAAAGGTAAAATAAACTAGAGACAGACTTTAACAATGTCATAGTTTCTACCAAATGAGAGGGGACATATAAATGGCATAGTTGTAGGCAATGCCCCCATATTTAAGAAGGAATGCAAGCAGATATTTCCTCTTATGGTACTCTAAAATCTAATGGATACATTAGTTGTGAATCAAAGGAGGTGATTTATGTTGCACTGTGTAAAATGTGCCCTGCCTTTTATGTTGAAAGAACTGAAAGGCATTTTAAGGACAGAATATACAAACATTTATATGACCTTAAAAAGAAGGATATTACAAATTCAGTATCTAAGCACATAAAAGACAACCAAGATAATATATTTCTGTTCTTTGGCATAGAAAGGATGCAAATTGGTTTGAGAGGTGGTGCATACAGTGAACTATTAGAACTGAAAGAACTGTGTTGGCATCTTAAATTGTATGCTTATAGTTTGCCTGGATTAAATGAAATGTTTTTTATTGTTCTTGTCCTAAAGTTACAATCTTTTTCTGTATGTGCCTTTAAATGAAAGGAAAGGAGGCATCTGGAAGTTATAAAAGGAAGTGATGTCATTAAGTCTGTGTTTTGATGAAGTCTTTGGCGAACATCAAGATGAAAGCACTTAATGTTTTAGTATATTAAATTTGTTTCTTTGGTTTTATCAGCCATGTAGTTTAAATTTTTTTTTGTTACTGCATATGATGACCGGTGAGCTGCAGCATGCACTATAGAAAGCCCACTGGGATGGCGAATGTGAGGAGTCCAAGTACACATTTTGTCAGGGGATGTTGAGGTTAAAGTGGGGAGGCTAATACTATGCTCATCCATCTAAAGTGCCATCAAGAGATGGTCATGCATTCCTTATATGCAACCTGGTAGTGCCTAAAGATGCTAATGTGGTGCCATGGAACTGGTTCCACAGACGGAACAGCTTCAGAGACATCAGAAACTGTGAACTTTTTTTCCTCAACCAGTACACATCCAAAGATCCATTGGTACCCTGAAGGCTGTGTTTCCTATGACACCACAGCTAGCTGCATATGTGTGGTTATATTCAGTCCAATACAGGTAGTCGAGAAGATGGGTAACATCTACTAAATCTGGTCATAATGGTGGAACTCCTGCCAGATCTCCAGTTCATCCTGGTAGGCGGTGATGGCCATCTCACCAGTATAGTTAATTCCCATCCTGAGCACCATGATGTCCTGGTTCAGGATTTACACTGCCTGCTCATCAGCAGCCTCCATCTTTACTGCTTGCTGGGCTATAACACTGTAGCAATCATCTGCTGTGGCAACCAGCTGGTCGTGTAGCTCTGTAATGAAAAAGAAGACCGGGTCACCGTCAGGATGCTCAGAAACAGAACTGCTGTGGGTAGCAACCATACTGAAAACATAATACCAGAAATACTTTATATTAACTAGTTTATACATTCAGAACGGTCCTGTGTATTTTAGTACTGATATGTGACATGCCCTGCCAACTGAATTGAAATGACTTACAACTGGCTACATTTGAACAGTACAGCTGACTACATGGTCTATAATTTACTGGTGGTCACAGTGCAGTAATGTACCTGCAGTGCACCACACCATGAGGTTGAGTTCAGCTTGTTGTTGTCCTTCTGCATGAATACAGCACATCTGTCTGCCAGTCTGTCTGTTCATAGATTGATAGATATTCCAGCTGTACAGTATTGACCTTGTACAGTAGTGCAAGTATGACCAGTGTAGCATGAGCACACCAGGATATGCAACCAGCTATTTGGTGGTGTAAACATACCACGCTGGAAAACTTTATGCGTGACAGGCCTTACGTGAAATTTGAGCCCTTGGGAAAGGGCAGAATAGCAACCCCTTGATTTCAACTATCCTTACTAACTGCATTCCCAGTGCCAAGCCTTGTTCCCACTCATCCTTCCTTCATCATACAGTCCAGATTGTTTTTTTCTTGTTTTCTGATACCTTTTCTTACTTTTCAGCTTTTCCTTCAGTCCTTTCAACACACCCTAAATGGCCAAGACTGCACTGTAATAACTGTGAAAGAAATACTTGAATTAAGGCAGGGGTCTGGCCACAGTAGGTTCCCAGAAGCAATGGGAGCTCAGATGCTCTGAGGTACATTTTAGAGGCTTTGTCCCCAACATTTTGAAATAGTAATGGCACAAGCAAAAATCATAACTAAGGAAAGAAATTCAAACTTACTTTTTTTTTTTTTAAGAAAAAAAAAAGCTGTGTCCAAGGACTGATATTCAGAGCTGACAAATTAGTAATTTAAAATAAAAAGAGAAGACTGCTGCTTGCAAGCATGCATAAACCATGTATGAGGATTGTGCCTGCCTCCCTGCTCCCCCAGAAAAAAAAATGGTCACCTTCTGTATGCCATTCTGCTTTTAGGTTGGAATGAAAGTGGAAAAGACAAATAGCTTCAGTTATATATTTTGCATTGCTGCTGCCATACTTATAAACAACATTCCTCCTCAACTATACCACATAAGACTACCTTCTGTGTACATTCCTGATGTCAAATTGAGACAAAACTGAAAGAATTTATAACACAGTAACATACCTACTTACTCCTACCCTTCAAAAAATAGCCACATATATACATGTCAGATATTTGACTGTGAGGAAATAGAAATAAATGATCATAGTAATGCATTCCAGCTTGTTGCTCATAGACAATGTACTTCCCCTAGACACGCCATATTGATCCTCACAATCAAGCCTTAGAGGTGTGCATAGAAGGTTGCTATAGTTTGTGTGGAAGCTGGGGATACTGTGATCACAATCGCAACAAAATTATATTAACACTGTCTGCACACATGTGAGCAAGGCCATTTTAGACTAAAACCTGTGGGTCTAGATGAATTATTTTTGAAAGCTAGTGGCCTGCCTGTTTTTTTTTAATGCTACCCACGAGTTATCTATGTGCCATTAAAATAGTATGTGCTCACTGGCGATATTGTTTTGTTTGTTTCTCACATGCACATACTGCCCTTGACAAGCCAGGTCTGTGACAGAAATCACTGATTTATTCACTTATGTACATGCTTACTGACATTGTCCCACTAGCTAGGTGTATTATTCTCACACACACACACACACACACACACACACACACACACACACACACACACACACACACACACACACACACACAGTGATTACTTACAGAAAAATTGAAGGAGTACAATTTTATGTACAGCATATATGTAGGGTGCTGGGGGAAAACCAGAGCACATGGTTAATTCCCACACAGAGACAGAGCGGACATGCAGACTCCATACAGGAGTTGGCCAAGAATTTAACCAGAGAACCAGATGCTGTGAAATGGCAATGCTGCTTGTTGTGCCACTGTGCCAGTGATACATTGCTTTCACACACATCCTGCTCAGACCACTAAAGTTAACCACTTATATACAGTGCTGATGTTTGAGTGTGATGCAAAATGAAGGAAGTTAGGGCCAACATGTTACTCTTAAGAACACTTCAGCACTCTTCCCCCAACACTCACAAACATTAGCAATAACAATGATTGTTTTACATTGATGTCAGCAAATGCAGTGCATTATTTGACACTGCTTCTGTCACTCCAAGTCAGTGACTGTTTAATGGTGATTAAGCAACAGCATGGGTGAGTGAGTTTTATTCACAGATGGCCTCTGTCACCATCAGTTATAGCCACTTTTTTGACTGACTGTTTACACCTAAGCATACCTCTCAACCTCTTAGCCCAAGAAATATGGACATTGCTTGACATAATAGGGGTACAAAGGCCCAAAAATAGGGACATATTTTAAAAATTACTGTTATAAACCTAGAAAGTTGCAAGAGTAAGAGGGCATGTATTAAAATGCATTGTCTAAAGGATATGAAGTCTGAGACTCAAATGTGTGACATTATTTATTAATTCCATTCTTCAGATCATCCCAGTGATTTGTCAGAAAACCAAAAATTTTATGAGGAACAGACCGGAATTTTGAGGCAAAAATATGGATGTTCTCTGAAAAATCTGGCCATTTGAGAGGTATGCATCTAAGATGTATAAATATGATTTACCAAGGGCCAAGTATTCTAACTTGATATATGCAATTGCAAAGCCAGATTAATGACTGTTATATTGACCAGGATAGCCAAATCAGTCATTTTCATTCACTGACAGCTACTGTTATCTGCAACTAATATCCAATTTGTTGACTGTGCACACTTCAGGTGTCAGATTGTGGTTAAAATTACAATAATAATAGCTACAGTAATGTATCAATGTTTCACACAGACATACAATATCCATAATAACCTAGTCCAACTTCACACAAATATAAACTAGACCTGCAAAGCCAAAGTGACCATTTAGACTGAGCAGATGAAAAAGTAAATTATTTTCATACACAAGCACCCCCTCACCCAACAGATGTAGCAACTTTATTGACTACGTACACATCAGATATGATTGTAATCAAAATAATGTCCACAGTAGTGTATTTTAACTTTTTTCACTCAAACAGTAATTATAGTAAAATATTTCAACTTCCTTTAAGCAAGTGCACACTAGTCTTGCAAAGCTAAATTAATGACTGTTTAAACTGAGCAGATGACATCAAGGTCAGTCATTTTCACCACATGCAGCTTCTTCCCATTCTCAGAAATTATAGCTACTTGGTGAGTATGTACCCCTCAAATTTCTAAATGTAATAAAAATAAGTGCATGATATATTTTTTCTGTCATGCAAGTGTGGACTATTCTAAGTATGTTTGCGGACACACATTGGTGAATAGTGTATAAATATGGCATATGCAGCTTCTTCCCATTCTCAGCAATTATAGCTACTTGGTGAGTATGTACCCCTCAAATTTCTAAATGTAATAAAAATAAGTGCATGTTTTATTTTTTCTGTCATGCAAGTGTGGACTATTCTAAGTATGTTTGCAGACACACATTGGTGAATAGTGTATAAATATGGTACATGTCAGAAAGTGCTGTAGCGCCTTCAGTTATGCCCAGTATGGATCATTCCATATATGTTTGCAGACGCATAAAGATGAAAAGTGTATACATATGGTTACAGGGCTAACAGTTCTGAAGAACCATAATTGAACATAAGCAGATGTTCATCGTGTTTCACTGTTGCAGTCATGACTGTAGGGTTCTCCCCTGCTGGCAGGCAGTCCTCGGTCGGCCAGAATCCCAAAGTCTGGGTCTGGCGTCGGCTGTTCAACCATGCTCCCTGATGTCAGAGCGCCAGGAGTACAAAGCTGACAGCCGACACCATGTTCTCCAGTCTTTCTTGCCGTGCGGTGATGGCAGTTCGCAAGTGCCGGTCGGCTGACTCCTGACAATCTTTTCCTGAACAAACTTCAGTCTGAAGACTTTCTTCTCCTACTCAAAGCTAAGTACCCCATTGGGGAAACTTTTTTCTTGCTCCAGTCCGATGTCAGAAAAAGTTAATAATTGTATTTCATGTGGGAAGCAAATACCTCATAAGGATTTTCATTCTTACTGTATTCCTTGCTTAGGCCCTGACCACGACGTCGCTAGTTTTCGGTTTTGTGCTAGATTCAATCAACGTACAATTAAACAAAGGTACGATTTTGCATTTCATTACTTCGGTAGGCGATTTAATTACAAAATGTCGTCGGATACGGTTCCGGCTACTGGAGTTCACAAACGACACAAGGACAAAGACAGGCCTCCGAGGTCCAAATCTGACGATATCGTTCAAGCAGAGCCAGCTTCTGGTTTGGCCGTCGTCAGTGAGGCACTTTTGCAGCCCCTGTCGTCGGCCATTTTGGAACCGATGGCCGAAACGGACTCCCACGAGGAGCCAACTAGGCCTTTGAATATTTCTATTGCAGGACCTTCGGACAATGCTCCTTCGGATGGGTCCGGAGCCGCTGTGCAGGTACCGGCTTCCGAAGGGGTTTTCAGGCCTACTCAGCTTCTAGTAAAGGCAAAGCCAAAGACAAAGGCAAAGACTCCTACTAAATCAAAGACTGCAACACAGGCCTCTTCTGATCCGGCTCCCAAGTCACAGAAACAGTTACTTAAGATGGCGGAGGACTTACTTACTATGATCAGGGGTTCATGTCCCCCTCTGACAAAAGGCCAAGGCAGGAAGTTTATTATGATTCCTCTGATCAGGCTTCTGTTTCTTCAGTTTCTTCTTCTGACCAGGAATATTCGTTCCCTCCTTATGAGGATTCTGATGCTGAGGAGTCCATTCCTTCAGCTTCTCCCCCTGAGGATTTCTCTTTTGGGGAAACTTTGCATGAAATGAGGGAACATTTCCACTGGGAAGGACAGGAGTATTCAGAATCTAAGAAAAGACTTAGGGATTTTCTTCTTCTTCCCCAACATAGACCCCTGGCTATTCCTCCTATTTTGGATATTGTGGATGATGCTTTTTCGGAGGCTAACTTAACCCCTGACTCTTTTCCTCCAGCTCCTGTTAAGCCTGACAGATATTATAGGGTTCCTGATTCCCACCAGTTTTTATACAAGAACCCTACTGCTGACCCTGAAACTATTTCTCAGGGTCCTAAGGGAGTTAAGGCTGCTTCTGCTAAAAATCCCATTCCCACTGAGAAGGATTCCAGATCTTTAGAAAGATGGGACAAAAAAGTGTACACTTCTGCTACTTTATCTATTAGGGCTTTAAACTGTCAGTTTCATATGCTGGAATACCAGCAATTTCTCCTGTCTCTTTTAAAACAAAAGCTAACTTCCATTTCCGCTTGTGCAGATGATAAGGAATTACACGACTTAATGCATGCCACTGAACAAGTAGGGAAGCATGGTTTACACTGTGGATTTGATGCCTTGGAAGCTTCTTGTAGGGCTGCTGCCTCAGGCACAGTAATTAGAAGGCATGCATGGTTAAAGGAACAAAATTTGCCAGATCAAGTAAAAGCTAAATTATTGGATGCTCCTGTTCAGCATAATGTTTTGTTTGGATCTAAAGCTGAAGAGGTGATTAAAAAGATGGAGGACAAGGCAAAATCCATGCAAACAGTTAAAGATTTCCTACAAGTACAGCCACCCAGATTTAGTAGGAATTGGCCTACAAAAAATTGGTCCTTTCCCACTTCAGACAGGCCTCAGAGGGGTAGGTACAGATGCTCACGAGGAAGGCCTCAAACACAAGCCTCTTATAGACCAAGACAGTGGACTGCTTCCACCCCTAGGGGAGGAGAGGACAGGTCGCAAGCTGATAGGAAACAGACTCAATGACTCCCTCTCTTGGGCTGCAGGAACTTCTTGCCTGGAAGCCCCTCTCGGAGGAAAACTTTCTCTTTTTCACCTAAATTGGGCTCATATAACCCAGGACAAGTGGGTTCTGGATGTGGTTTCAAGAGGTTACAAATTCCATTTTCATACCCTACCAAGGCCAAGCGGATGGCCGGATCTTCCAAAACATCAATGGACAGAGGCCTTAAACCAGGTGGAAGCTCTCTTGGCTATGAAAGCCATAGAACCAGTTCCACTTTCAGAGATGGGACAAGGCTTTTTCTAGTCCCCAGGAAGCAAAATTCATGGAGACCCATTCTGGATCTGTCAGTCTTGAACACCTTTCTAGAGATACCAAAATTCAAGATGCTAACTCTACAGCAGCTACTCCCAGTGCTGTCCAAAAATGCATGGATGGTAACTTTGGATTTAAAGGAGGCATATTTACACATTCCCATCAGGCAGGAACGCAGAAAATACCTCAGGTTCAAGGCCGGATCGAGGCACTTTCAATTCTCTGCGCTGCCCTTTGGATTGTCTACTGCGCCCAGGGTCTTCACCAAATGCCTAGCTCCAGTAGTAGCTTATTGCAGACTCAAGGGAATTCAAATTTACCCTTATCCGGACGACTGTCTTATTCAGGCAGACAGCAAGGAGGTCTTACTCCAGCATCTACAGTTTGTTCAGAATCTTCTCAAATTCCTGGGATTCACTGTAAACCTAAAAAAGTCAAATTTGACACCCTCACAACAGATCATTTTTCTGGGCGCTTCTCTAAACAAAACAACCCAGATGGCATTTCTGACACATGAAAAACAGTTACAGCTGGCTTCAATTTTCAAAACCTTGGCAACTTTAACTCAGCTATCTGCAAGGAGATTCCTGCAGGCTTTGGGTTACATGGCCTCCTGCATCCTTCTTGTACCATATGCGAGACTACATATGAGGAAAATACAGTGGTACCTAAAAAGCGTATGGTCACAGCATTGCCACAGTTTAGACATACTGATCTCTGTCCTGCCTTGTCTTCAAAAGGAATTCCTTTGGTGGTCCAAGGCATGTACTCTAAACAAGGGAAAACCCTTCTGTCTGCCTCCGGCCACTCAGATACTAACCACGGATGCCTCAGATTATGCATGGGGAGCCCATTTTCAGGGCAACTGTCTGCAGGGCCTTTGGACAAGGGATCAGAAGCACCTGCATATCAATTTAAAGGAAATGTCAGCCGTTCAGAAAGCTCTGTTGGCCTTCAGGAATCTTATACAACCAGGACAACTACTGATACGGACAGACAACACCACAGTTATGTGGTACATAAACAAGCAAGGGGGATCTCATTCCTACCCCCTTTGCAGACTAGCCATGGATCTATGGAACACAGCTCTAACTTGCAATCTGGACCTTCAAGCTCAGTTTTTACCAGGGAAGCAAAACTTCCTGGCAGACAGTCTGAGCAGAAACCTTTCAGACCCACACGAGTGGATGCTGGACACTGAAATATTCAGGATGATAACAGCAGTCTGGGGATGTCCTCACATAGACCTCTTTGCATCCCACCTCAATCATCAACTACAGATTTTTTGCACCAGGACTTTCCACGAACTAGCTTGGAAAGTGGATGCACTATCATTCAGTTGGAGAAACCTATTGGGATATGCCTTTCCACCTCTTCCTCTTTTTCCATGGGTATTATTAAAGATCAGACAGGACAAGCCCAAGATGATAATACTGCTGGCTCCAAATTGGCCTGGACAGTTTTGGTACCCAACTCTGAAAAACCTATGTCTGGAGCCCCCTTGGGTTTTACCGCAGACTCCCAACCTTCTGTCCCAGCACCAGGGTCAGGTTCTACACTCCCATGTCAGAACTCTCAGCCTGGCGGCCTGGTTAATCCAGGGTCTTTGAGTCACTCTCTCCTGCCCAAGCAGGTTATGGATGTCATTTTAGAAGCCAGACGTCCTAGCACTAGAAAATCTTATGCAGGAAAATGGAAAAGATTTTGTTCCTGGATGCAGGCTCAGGATTCTGATCCTCTTCTTCCTAACATTCCTTTGATTTTACTTTACCTGACAGATCTCTTACATAAGGGTCTATCTTTCTCTTCCATTAAGATAGATGCCTCTGCTATTTCCGCTCATTATAATACAGACCCTCCAATCTTTTCCTACCAGCTCATGAGACAGTTTCTCAGAGGAGCTAAGAATTTGAGACCTCCTAGATCTCCTCCCATTCCTGCTTGGGATCTCAACTATGTTCTGGAAAAGCTCACCCTACCTCCTTTTGAGCCTGCTGCCTCTTCTGACATCAAGTTTTTATCTTGGAAAACAGCCATTCTGTTAGCCCTGACCTCTGCCAGGAGGGTTTCAGAGTTGCAAGCTCTCATGGCTGTGGAACCTTATATTATTTTTCATCAAGACAGGGTGTCTTTATGGACTAATCCTACTTTCATGCCTAAGGTGGTTTCTAAAGTGGCTTTAAATCAAACTATTCACTTACCAACTTTTTTCCCCACTCCTCAAAATAAAGGGGAAAGGATCTTACATTCCTTGGATGTACACAGACAACTACGTTTTTACCTGGACACAACCAAGGACATCAGAAAATCAGAGCAATTGTTTGTTTCTTATGCTTCAAGTTCCCAAGGCAAAGCCATATCAAAACAGACCATTTCTAAATGGATTGCTTATGGAATCAGATTTTGTTATTCACACCATGGAAAACAAATCCCAGGGAGTATTCGGACTCATTCCACCAGAGCCGCTGCTACTTCAGCTGTTTTCCTCAGGGGGAGTTCCTACCAAAGACATTTTGGAAGCTGCAACTTGGAGTTCAGTGCATACTTTTTCAAAGCACTACAATCTACCTCTCTACTCTATGTCTAGGGCAGGCTTTGCTTCTGCAGTCTTGCAGGGCCTTTTAGCCGCCCCTTCTTCTTTATGACCACCTCCCTTTCATTCTGCTTTGGGATTCTACCCTACAGTCATGACTGCAACAGTGAAACACGATGAACATCGTACAGTTGTGTACACTTACCATAAATGTAGATGTCCGAGGGTCTTCACTGTTGCAATCTGGGTTTCCATCCCTCCTTTCCCCTCTTATTTTTACTTTTGTGTGTTTCCTTCTTTCACCATTCTTCTGAGGTGTATTTGCAAAGGATATGGGACTCGACCTTACTCATTTTGGCACTCCTGACATCTGGGGCAAGAAAAACTGGAGAACATGGCGTCGGCTGTCAGCTTTGTACTCCTGGCGCTCTGACGTGAGGGAGCATGGTTGAACAGCCGACACCGGACCCAGACTTTGGGATTCTGGCCGACCGAGGACTGCCTGCCGGCAGGGGAGAACCCTACAGTCATGACTGCAACAGTGAAGACACTCTAACATCTACATTTATGGTAAGTGTACACAACTGTACTTTGTCGTACATTAAGGCAAATAATACAGTACAGTAACTCATTGAGTAACAAGAACAACAGTTAAAATATGCAGGTGATATGCACTAAGACAAATAGTACAGTACAGTAACTCCTAAATTAAAACCAAAGCTGAAATGTTAGCATGATTTGCAGGGCATTCTACTTTACATAGTATAAATATATGTAACCTTTGAATACATATGACTCCATACAACTAAAGATCACCTATCTACTGTTTGCCTCACATCAGAGTACCATACAAAGACTACCCATCACCTCTCTCTGCCTGCTCCCCCACTGCAACAGACAGGGTCCTTTGGGCCACACAGAATGTAAGGCAATATCAAATGAACCAAGTATGTGTAAATCATTGCCACAACACAATGCCAACATATGAATGTACTTGGTGCTGGTAGTCAGTGGAGGAAACGTGACAGGTATACATATAATGGGCAGCGGTGGCAACACATGGCATGTATGCATGTAATATAATCCATTCCTGCCTATAAGTAAACACACTTGCTGCTGGCACTAGACCACTGGTGCCAGGGTACATGTACTGGGCCGATATTCCATGCACTGTTATTGTAGAATAGTTGCATGTAAAGTTTAATGGTCATAAAGTACTGCAACACAATATGATGAGGATAAATGTAGTTATGCTTTTCACAGGCGATACATAATTAAAATGTGTACATCCTGAAATGGGATGCATAGATATAATACACTCTGCTAAAAAATATTTTTTAGATATCTGGATGTAATAAATGCATGTATCCTGTGAGCAAGTGTATATATTTTTATGTATAGCCAGTGTTTATCAACACATTTATTCATATCCTATGCATTTAATGCATTTCATCAACTTCCCAGCCAACCAAAACTTCTAGATTTGAAATGTTTTGTCAGCTTAATTTTAAGCTAAAAAAGTAAAAATTAAAGAAATAAACTACATACAAGGCATGCACTAAACATGACAACTACTCCTACCCAAATTAGACCAAAAGAAAAAAAATAGAATTAGTAAAAATAAGATAAAAAAAAACTAGAGACAGTCATTTGGAAAATGGGATGACTGACAAAATGGACTTAATATTAAATAATTAAATATGTTAAGATTAAATTACCTAAACATATGAAAGTAATACAGACCTCACTACACTTATACAATAATGCTGGAAACTTAACTTTAAAAAATATATTCAAAATCTCCTCAGAACTGGATTTGAAAAATGCATGCAAGAGACAGTTTATTCACAAATACCTATGGAAACTATAAAACCACTAAAGCTGTATTTAATATATCATCGTCGTCCTTGCCTTTTTCACATTTTTCATTGGAGCAGGGTGTTACATCAACTGCTGGTACCTTTCTCAATTCAGTGCCACATCTTCAGTCTTCTTCCACAATCATGCCCAGCTGTCACAGCCTCACAGGTGTTCTGTCCTGCAGTCCATCCACCTCTTGGTTAGACATCCTTCTCTTCTCTTGCTCTCTTCCTGTCTCTCCCAAATCTACTTTACCAACTCATCTTCTGCTTTTCTGCACTTGACAGAATTGCCACAGTATGTTCTTCTAGACCTTCTCTGTAGTTGGTTTTACTTTAACTTCAGCTCTGATGTCTTCATTTCTTAACTGTCCCACAGTTTGCATCCTACTACCTGTCTGACAAGGCACTTCATCTCCATTACCTCAAGTTTGCTCAGCTGCTCTGACTTTCCTGCC